>NC_000071.6:29083334-29384918 GCF_000001635.26 Mus musculus
TCTTCTTATCTGCAAAACTGGTTGCTCAGAGCAGGAATTCCTGGAGCACTTCTTGAGTTAATGCTTGAGGAATGAATCACACAATGCCACTTACTTCATAGTCTGATGTCATGTGAATTAAGACCTTTTCCAGGAAAGACTGTACTTCCCCTACAAAACAGTGAATGACCCAGGAAACACAGTCCTCTCTTCCAACATTAACTCAGCCTGTGAGTCATGCTACTAAGGCTCAACCACTTTGCTGACTAGGAGGGCTGTCCTAGGTAAGCACTGAACTTGTACAAACGCAAGCACATGCAGACTGCATCTAAGACCAGTGGACTGGTGAACACATTCTAACTCTGAACATATATACCGAGATAGGTACTAATGTTAGATATTCACAAAATTGGAACAAATAAATTCCATATGCGACTGAGGAATGTTTTCTAAAGATAGATCCTTTTCAGTATGGCTCTTTAAAAAAAAGAGAGAAACAAAAGCAGACAGCAGTTTAATTTCCTAAGTTAGCTGTGCTATGATCAGAAACTGCCTTCTTCCTGTTGTATTTTTCCATGTTTGTGCATTGTGTTGTTTTAGTGTGTGTGTGTGTGTGTGTCTGTGTGTGTGTGTGTGTGTGTTTTAGTCCTTGTATTCAACATTGAATGAGGCTATAAAGGATCAAGAGAACCAGAGTGGAAAGGCAGAGACTTTGGAGTCAGATGTATAAGGGCCAGTTTTTTCTCCCTTGTTCATTCTCCAATGTCTGGGATCCTCAGCCCATCATTGTGACTCCTAGAACTCCTTTGGATTCACTATCTGCAATGTATCATGGGACAGTTCTGCTCTGCACTTTGTATGGCTTACTCCCTAACATGAGCCACATTCTAAAGTCTGAAGTTCAAACCCTCTGTGTCAGGACTGACTGGCAGAATTTTTCCTCTGTTGCCCAGAGAAGTTAGAGCCTGATACACAGAGTAACAGCAGCTCTGTCTTGGCCCCTGGCAGGCACCTGCAGTGACCATATTCAATGCCATGAATCTGGAGCAATTTAGCAGTCAGTGCCAATCCCATGGTCATCATCTACATGGGCATGTTTTTTGCTGTCTCCTATCTACCTGAGTAAGTAATCTTATCTTCATAACACAGAAGCCTCCAGCTAAATGCCAACAAATGAAAGCTTTTATCAGTTTCATTAAATATTAAAGTAACTCTACTACAAGAAGACATCCAAACAAATGACAATAACAAGAAAAACAAGGGGGGAGAGAGAGAGAAAGAGAGAGAGAGAGAGAGAGAGAGAGAGAGAGAGAGAGAGACTGACTCCTGGGATGGAAAAGCAGCCCAGTCTCCTTTAAGGAGCTATTTCAGATCCCAAAAGGCACACCGATCTGTTTTTTCTGCTTCTGTTGTTGTCTATCTCCCTCTGACTGGAACTGCTGATCATGGCAAGGTATACAACCAATCACAAACCATCTGCCTACTGGAAAGTGGGCCACTGCACTGTTCTCAGGAATGGAAACACTGAGACAAAGAACTCTATTGGGTCAGGACCATGCTCTCTCCACCTTCTCAATACAAGCCAATCTCTGAGAGAATATCTCCACTGTATCACTAATTCCTTCCTATCCTAAGCTTATCCTATTGCATAATATTTTATAAACTACTATGAAGCTTTAAAACTGGGGTAGGACAGGAAAGGAAAAAATCCTCATGAAATGTTTTAGATAGTGTAAAAAAAATCCCCACCCCCAGCCTGGGTACAAAGCATGTTTTATTAACATGAGACAAGTGTTCAATTTGAAGAGGATGGTGGGCATTAAAGCAGATTGTTTTATGTTTCTGACACGAATACTCTGGGTGGATGAACTATCAAGGCCTGGGTTTAAATGTGATTAATGCCTAGTCCTTGGAAAGCATCCAGACTTATTAAATCTGATGGAGTAAAACAGCATAACTTTCTCGTATTATTTCCAAGAGATGTGATTAGCCTGGGCACAGCAGTGAATGAAACTGTGGGAGGGAGCCCTGCAAGGAGAGGGGAGCACCGATGTGTTTACAAAGAATTAAACAGAGTAGAGCATGTTTAGCATGTACAGGCATAGTTCAATCACCTCCCCCTAAAGAGGAGTAAAGGCTGGGAACAGTCAACACGACCTTCCTGTATGCTCTGTGACTTCCTTTGTACCCTAACAGAATACCTATTGGACAAAGAGAAAGAATTAATAAAACACCTCTTCCTTCCACCTGAAATGAGTAATCAATACTCACATGTACCCACACACACACACACACTCTCTCTAGCACACAAACACACAAAACATAACTTCATATTCTAGGTGCCCCATTGCCACAGAGCAGAAGTAGAGTGTCATCAAAGCCTGGTGTGGTTCCTTCCAGCCACTGATGACTGAGTTGTGTGACATTTCAATGATAGTATCTATTTTACTTTTTCTAAGGTGTTTGTTTCCGGGGCATATGGTTCAGGAACAGTGTACAATCTTCATAGATTCTTTGGTTTACTCTGAGTAGAAAAGATTTCCAAGGAGACAAACCCACAAGAGAATATTCTAGGCAGAAATAAATAAATACCCTCTACCTCATATCCAATACATACAAAACAGTTACCAGTATCACCCCCAAGCCATAGGAAATGCCATGGCAAGACTGAGTACTAGTGGCCACTGGGAGATGCATCCTTAGTCCAGCTTGCTCTGTGTACTCTGCTGTTACTTTAAACTCTGGAGATCAAAATACTTGGATCCTAGGATTTAGGGCTCCTTTGTAAGAAACGGTAGCATAACAAAGGTGTTTGTACTATCAGAGCCTCTCCCAGTCAATGACAAATCCACAGCAAAACTGAATGTGGGAAGAGAGGACCTCCCCCAACCCTGAGTCTCTGAGCTGATAAAAGAATAACAAATACAAAAAATCTGCCAAACAACAAAGCTTCAATTTATTATACATGCTCATCAGTTTAACCCAAAACCCTTAAAAGCCTGAGGCTGATCCAGCCCCTTTAATACCGGTCCTGAGCACGCCCTGATCAAGGCCCAACCCAGCCTGCTTTGTCTGCAAAGATGAAAGCCGGGCAAAAGCAGGTGAAGCCTTTTTTGAATCATCACCTGCAATTAAGCAAAGGAAAACCAAGAGGTAAGCTGAACTCCCTTTACAAAAACACCCCCGCAGCAGGTGGATCTGTCTGCGACACACTTACCAGAGAGTGAGTCTTCTCAGAGAGTGACTGCCAAATGTCTAGGAAGAAAAGTGTTGAGACGCACACAGAGACAGACACACAAATCAGACACAGAGAAGCACACAAATATACCCCCGAAGGCACACATAGAGGTGCACACAAGAACACACAGTTGTACATGAAATATACACACACCTACACATAGAAGTGTAGACAGACAAGACACAAATACACAGACACACAAACCAGACAGAGTACATACAAACACGTAGTTGGAGATACACATAGAAAATGCACTCCAGCAAAGTCACAAACATAGACTCAGTGACTCAGACACACACCCAGATACTGTACATACAAAGATACACAAAGGTACACATGGTTACACACAGATACAACACAGAGAAAGTATAGACTAGGCACTCATTCACAAATATACACACAGACACATACCCCGATGGACACGCATCTTTTCCACCAAGTCCTAACCATCTAAACTTCTGCTGGGTTGGTTTTTTGTTTTTTATTTTTGTTTTTTGAAGAGGCAGAGAGTACTCAAAAGAATACTCCAAGTGATCTGTTTCAGGCAAGTGAGAGTTCCATGGTGCAGTTTCCAAGCTTAAAGAGCTTGGTGGCTCAAATGAGGCAGCCCACACTCCACACCACACACACAACCATCCTGCCACTTTTCAGATTCTGATAGAAAACGTCAGTTGGCTAAAGGGTCACAGTCATGGCAGATCAGTCTTCTGTAGCACACAGACTGAATTAATTCTGAGTGATTCTCCCCTACCTGTGTTCCTACTACTTTAATAGAAATGGCTCTGCCAGCACATACTTGTCCATCAGCAGTGTGGACAGTGAACTTTGCACCAGGAAGAATGTTTTTGAAAAAAAGTTCTATGGAAAGGAAATTACCCCTGAAGCAGGTTTCAATTGGGAGGAGGGTAGTGGACAATTCTATACAATTTTTTACTTGAGAATTCCCACATTCATCACAAAGACATTCCCTGTGATAATAACCACATCCATACCACTTCCGGTGACAAAGTCCAGCTGCTTGATATCTGCGCTCCACATCCATGGACACCCCCTGGATGGTTCATCTATAGGCTGTGACTTCAAAAACTCTAAATGAATCACAAGCAACAAACAAGAAGATACAAAGCTGGCTTCCACCAATGATCTCAAATGTAATCTTCATGTAAAGATGGTTTGAGATGAGATCATGAGCCATTGTGTCAGATCTAATCAGACCACCTCATTTTCCAGGTATGGCCTTCAACTTGAAAACCAGTGAGCAGGATCAGGCTGGAGTTGATTTCTGCCACAGGGAAGTTAACAGTGCTGATAATGTCTGAGACCAACAGAAACAAACTAGGAGTTTAGGACTCTGGGAAGAATCTTCTCCAAGATGTAAAGCAGCAGATGTTCTCGAAAGTGACTTTACTCCATGAGAAAGCAGAGAATGGCAAACATTCAACCACAGGGCTCAAGCTGCTCTTAGGCTCCTCCCCCATATACCCTAGAAGTCCTTCCTTTCTGTCTCTTGGGGAACCATTTATACAATTTTCACCACTGCTCTTTCTAGCCCTTCTTTTCTCTCCACACCATTCCCCACCAGCATCTCCATACATGTCAGCCTTCATACTCAAATATAACATATTACATAAAACTGAGTCTTCTGGCTACTGCTATCTTGCCAGAAGGGTCTGTGAGCCTGCAGACTTCCTAAACTATCATGATCAAACAGCCCAAAGAATGCTATGCTCAAAGATTCCTTTGGGCAAGGGGTGGGGGGGTGCGCCAAGAACTGGGAAGCTAAGGTATGGCATTCACTTGACCTTCTCAGCCTCAATTGCCCTTCTGCAGTTTCTGTGCCCTTTCAACACCAGCTTATGAGAAGTACAAGGGGCAGGTTCTTTCTCCAGTGCTTTCTCCTAGGCTCAAGAGAGCATAGGCCAGAGCCCAGAACCTAGATCCCTGGGGTCCATTCAAGATTTGATGTGGTTGAGCAAGACAATGTCCTCATCTCTGCTGATCATGAGAACTCCTGGCAGGACTCTTGAGTCCTGGAATAACTCTTATAATGAAGGAACAAGCCACATACTGTCATGGTAGGCCTACTGCAAGAATGTGATGCTCTGGGAAGACTTGACCACATAGTCAAGACCTCAGTGCAGAACTGCAAGTTCTGTTGCTTCCAGCCAACTTCCTTTCTGCTGCCTTTGGAAGGAGGGCTAACAATCCATGAATTCTTCTTGAAAGAAGCACCTGTCTAAGACATTTCTTTTACCTAATGACTCTGCTTTGGGTAACAGTATCCCAGTTCTTTCACAGTGTGTCTCCTGTCTTCAAAATGTTCTTCTAGATTCTTCTGTCTTCACCTGTTTTTACTGTGTAGTTAACTTTTTGTTTTTAACTTTTAACATCCAGAACATCCAAGCCACTTGACAAGATGACCTCAGTCTTCCACACACAGTCTCTGAAGCCTACACAAGGGCTTACAATGGGGTAAGTGACTTTGCAAGCAGGTTCCTCTATTCTTACTCTTTCCATTTGTAGTCATCCTCTGACCTCATCTGTGAGGAGCGAGTGTGGCAGGAGTCCCAAGAAGGCGCCAGGGACTGCAGCTAAGTCTTATGACTTGCACCTGACTTCCTCATACACCTGAAAATAAGCCATGACCATCGTGAGAGCTGCACAGGTGCACCATGATCCTGGCAGTTTAAACAAGTCCATATTTGGTGGAGACATGCCCCTGCCGCCCTGATTGGCTGAAGCTGTGTGCCTGGTGAGGTGACATGGCCTGCTGTGAGTGGATGGGGACTGAGAGTGAGAGGCTGGGGGTTCGGGGGAGATAGATGAGGAAAAAGATGAAGAGAGAGAGATGAAGACTGGAGTTTGCTGAATAAACTGCTGTTAGAAGGACTTGTGGTCGTGTTGTTCTTGCTGGTCGAGAGCGGACGCGACACTCATTCATACTGGATGAGCCATTGCTGGTGTGCAATCACAGGGTGCCTCTTATCATATCATTTCTGAAAACAAGAAATATTGCACCAACCTGAGAATAATATTTTTAGGAGCTCACAGAGGCACAGGCCTGGACACCAGGGAGTGCATAGAATAGAAACTATCTTTGTTTGGGGAGTAGGGTCATATGAAGGCCATGCTTCATCTGGAAGTCAAAGGAGATGGAACTGAATACGCATGTGAGGAGGGAGATGCAGGTGGCTACACTTGGCCATGCCAAGCAGTCAGCCCAGACTTCACAGGGCTAATGGCAGCTTCTTCCCTGGCACAGGCCAGGAAAATACACTGCTAGACAGAAGTGGTACAAGGCAAAAGCCTTGATGCCAACTATATCACCTTCTTATTGCTGTGGCAAAATACCTGAAGAAAGCCACAAGAAGGATGGGGGTCTCTGTTTGTCATCACAGCAGAGGTGCATCCACAATCAGGACGCACAGAACATAAATGCCAGTGTTCAGCTAGCTTTATTCAGTCTAAGACCTGGACCACAGATGGTGCTATCCACACTAAAGGAGGGTTTTCCTTCACAAGTTAAACTTCTTCGGAAGCACCCTGACAGACATTCTCAGAGGTGTGTTTCCATGGTGAATGTAAATCTAGTCAGATTGGCAATTAAGACTAACTATTCCATCACTTACGGACTGGACTCTTGATTAACTCCCAATCACCTGTGCTTACCAAGTGCTATAGATCCCGGTCCAGGGACCCAGCAAACCAAACAAGACCCTGCTATATGGTCTAAATATTCTAGTGTTCCAGACTGTGATGGATGCAATGGAGAAAAACTAATCAAGGAGTTGCTGAGGGAATGTGAAGGGGATGGAAGCCTGCCTTTTCTTTATTGCATAAAATATTTGACATTTATAGAAAAACCACCAGATGTCACGGAGAAACTTCCCTCAGCATCCCCTGTGTTTAACAACTTATAAGATGTTATAAGATGGCACATTTGTGCTACAAAGGATCCAGTGCACCAACTCTTTCAGGAAAACTTTGGGCTCCATTTAGATTTCCTAGTTTCTCCACCAATATCATATTCTCACCTGTTCTTGTGTCATTGATTCTTCATTGTCCCTCTAGTTTATGAGCCTCAGTCCTAACTGGCCTTGAAACTTTTGACAACACCAAGTGTCCCTCACTAGGGCTTTGTCTGGCCCTGTTCCTGTAGTCAGAAAGTCAGATTGCACCTATGCATTTGGGGAAAAACTGGCCCTGAAGTGTGAATATGCCCTTTACTTCCCCTACATTGTATATGGGATATGATCCTTGAGGTGGGTCTTAAGGAATATCATCTTTAAGGGAAGGTCTGAAGGAGGCAAAGGGCTGATATATGCAGACAGCTGAACTGCTGGTAATAAATGCTGGTGTCCTGAAATAGTCAAAAGAGACTAGGCTACATGGATGGAGTACAGAGGGGAAGAAGCATATTACATTAGAGACACCATGGGTACATCATAGCATATGCACAGGAATGAAATGATATTGGAGACAGCATGGGCACACCATAGTATATACATGGGAATGAATGCTACCACCATATAAGACCTGGGTGTGTACTAGGGATGACCATAACCATCAGCCCACTGCTTTGGTCTGAGGCTCTTTCATATATGGTACCATGAAACAACAGATTCTGTCATCCCCACCTTCCAGTACACCTAAAGGATTACCTGTTGCACAGGACTTGTCTTGAGCCACATTAGTGCTTAGAAACTTGAGCCAATGACTCCAGAAAGAAACCAGCCACTGTGATGGTGCTAGAGCCAGATCCTAGAGACAGACCTTCAGCCTTAAGCAGAGAAACCAGTCTGTCAAAAGAGAGGATGTGATATAGACGTAACAGCTCAGCCAGCCATCACTCAGACTTTTGACCACTTGACCCCACTTCCGGCTCACAGGAGTCTCAGATCTCTCTCATTTCCTGTCTTTGGCATTGATCCTTAAAATGTCCCTCCTCCTTAAATTAAGCTAGTTCAAGGGGATTTATGGTTGTGCAACTGAAAGAACCCTGTAATAAGATTAACTGTGAATGCACAGAAGACAGAGCAAAGGGCAGGAGGCAGCTGTAGGTGGCCAGCTCAGAGGCTTCAACAGCATTCAACATTCTCATTCAAACCACCACAAGGCAGGTTTTTGTTGTTATTTGTACAGATAGAGGAAAACTTCCCTCATATTAAATTGACGGGATTTTTTAATAATACAACTTTGTTTTCATTACAATGGCAACCAAAGCAGAAGATTAAGTAAGGCACTGGTATTTGTTAAGGCATCTCCTTTCCCGATACAGTGTTCCAAAGTACAATGATTCAAATTTATGGTAGTCATGGTGACAAAGCTCCTGAGGAGATCAACTTATCAGGAGAAAGGGTTAACTTTGGCTCATTGTTTCAGAGGTTTCCATACCTCTTTGCTTGTGGACCTGTGAGAACTTAGGACATGATGGTAAGAGCACATATTGGAGGAGACTGCTCACCTCAAGGTAGCCGAGAAACAGAGAGCAAGTGCACAGTGCCACTGGTCTAATGTTTTCTACTGGGCTCCATATCCTAAACTACCATTAGCTGGAGGTCAAGCCATTAACACATAAGCTATGAGTGGAAATATAAGATCCTAACCATAACAGATACTCTGAAAATGCTGGACAGTGACAATCAGATGCAGCTCCCAGTGCATTGTGGGGTTAAGCTATGGTCCTCAGTAGCTTAGGAAAACCAGATGCATTTTAACCTATGATATGTTTAACTTCTCAGGAGTTTACAAGATGCAACCTCACTCTAAATCAAGTTGCACCAGAGTTCATTTTCATATCTCCTTAAAAATGGCAAAAATGATGTATAGATTTAGGTCAGTATTTGCAATTAGGCTAGAAACCTATAGGTTTGTAAAAATGAGCCCATATTCTCCCTCTTCTCTTTCAAAGATGGAAAGTAAGCTTTGTCATGAGGCAGGAGTGCCAGCACACTGCCATAACACCAGCCTCCTCAGCCAGAAAAGTAGGCATACCTTCAGGATATGTCCAGAAAAACATCATATCAGTGGCTGGTGGTAAATGGCATGTGTGAAATCCAAGGCTTGTGAAAGCATCAAGCATGAGAGCTTTTGAAGCTGCTGTGTCCTTGAGTTCAGCTCACACACTCCATGTAACAGAGGGCAGAGCCTTACCGATCACAGCATAAGATCCACCCAGATGTTTAGTCCATTTTCAAACCATACACATACTGGGAGGTCAGGAATCCCGACCAAAAGCAAAAGGCAAAACCCTAAACAGAAATAACTAGTTACCATGCAGTAAAGAGAGATACTGTGTAGACTGATTTCAGGAAAGTTCATTTTGCACTCAGAAGAATAAACCAGACCCCAGTTCTTTCACTGTATTGTCTAGGTTGTCTATTTTTCAAATTCAAATTATAACATATGTAGAAATAAAATAAAATAAAGTATAGCTTACCCTTAGGGAAAATTAAAAAATAATCAAGATAAAATGAGTCACAAGGGACAAGAAATAAAATTTTACAGACAACATTTAAAAAACTGAAATAGGCACAGGTTCAAAGTACTACAGGAAAAAAAAAATGTGCCATGCTTAAGAGAATAAACAGGAAACAGGCAAAAGTGGAAAATTATCAATAAAACCAAGCAGAAATGCTAGGGCTGAAAGTACAGTGAGTAAAATAAACACTCAGTTCACTAACTAGGTGAGCTCACAGATGACAGCAGGCGGCAGAAGAACTTCATCAGGGGACTTGAAGACACATCAAGGGGGACTAGTCCACGCAGAGGACTGAAAAAGACTGAACACAGGTAACCGTGCAACAGGGAGGCAGAGTACAAAAAAAGGGACAATATTTAAAGAAATGATGTATAAAACTTCTCAAATTTGGTGAAAAACAGTAGCTTAGCATGTCTATTTCCAGCTAATAACATACCATTCAGTCACAGAGTTGGATAAGGCTGATACAGCTTTCTGGAGCTGGAGCTGGAGCTGGAGCTGGAGCTAGAGCTTCACTGTGGATCATGGTAAGGGGATGGCTCAGGCTTCAGGAGAATGAGTTATAGCCACAGAAAAATTAAAAATAAACTAGAAATGGGAAGTAGGTATACAATATATATGGCCATGTGCTTTCTCTCTTAACTCCTTTAAAACAACATTGAAAGTAAATATTAAAAAATTATAGTGCTCTATTGCTAGACTTTAGAGTATGTGATCATGAATAACATATATTCTTGTATTTACATGAAGTGAACATACATTCAACTCCAGTGTTACATACATGTAGAGGTTAAACACAGACAAAAGATACTTGATGAGTATGTGTGAACACTAACATAGAGGAAGGAAGACAAAATGAAGCTCTACTCATATAAAGTGCTTATTTTTACCAGCAGAATTTTGACATTAATTTTCAAAATATTGTGATATGTTGGGAATAACCTATTTGAGCCCTATAATAACCACAGAATAACTGACAAAAAATTATACAAATAAATAGCATAAAAAATCAGTGGTAAAATGTTCTTCTTAAATATTTAACACAAAAACTGGTGAGAACTGCAGAGAAGAGTAGCAGATGTGGATTCAGCCACAGCAGTAAGTACAGTAAATACTGACTTACTAGCCACTCCATTCAGAAGGCAGAGGTTTCTAGACTGGATGTAAAATAAAGATCTTATTCTATGTTGTCTTCATAAGTATGTACACTGTATCATAAATTCAAAGATACAAAAAAAAAGAGAACATGGTGAAAGGAAATACAGACTAAATACAATAGAAGACTTAAAAGGGCTATATGAAAAGCAAAGAGTGTTGAAATGAGCAGTATTATTCAAGAGAAAGAGCTATGTTGCATAATGTTCAAGAACACCCAAGACAAATATAGTGATATAGCACTATTAACACAAACAATAAATTAGACACACATTTATATAACATCAGACAGCCAAATACAAGAAGAAATAGACAAAGAATTATAGGTAGATACTTCACAGTTCTTTACTCCATAATTTATAAACTGAGTTAATAGAAAACCAGTGAGGATGCAGAAGACTTAAACAGGGCTACCAGAGCTGGTGGGAAGGGGAGCTCCCTGCTCAGGGCTTTCCTGGCATAGGAGAAGATCAGGTTCTATCACAAGAACCACAAGAAAGAAAAAGGAAAAAAAAACAACTTGTGATCTACAGACAATAGAAAATCCACATTCTTCTCAAACACACTCAGAGTGTTCAGTAGAATGAGCCTCATGGTAGTACATAAATGAAGTTTCACTATATTCAGAAGACTGAAACGATTAAAAGTATATTCTCTAACCACAGTAGAATCTGTTTTTTGAATTGAAAAGGGGAAAAACATTTGAACATCATGCAATATAAATGAGCAGGAGTGAAAGGATGAGTCCTAAGAAAAATATACTCTAAACCAAGTGAAAATGGAAACACAACAGAGCAAAACATGTAAGACACAGCTAAGGGGGTATTCAGAGAAAAACTCAGCACTAAGAACTTACATTAAAAAGTGGGACATTGCCCACAACTCTGGCAGAGCCCACTGCTCTACCAAAGACCACACCTGTACCTGGAACCCCAGGAGACCTTGCCCACAGCCCCATACCCATTAGAGCCTGCCTAGCATACCAACCAGCACTGCCCACCTCCAAATCCCAGCTCACAGTTCTTGCAGAAGTCCCCTGCTCTTCTGAAAGCTACAAAGGTATACAGAACTTCAGAATCCCAGAGGCAATACTGGCACCCAAAACCCCAGTGGGGACACCTACAGGACCTGAGGACTCTTGGGTCACCAGAACCAGAGGCTACTCAGACCAGATGACCAGTTATAGGGGAAAAAATTCATCCAACAAAGATAAACTCAGAAATCTGCACCTAGACTTATAATTATTCCAAACCCAGATGCCTAGATGACAGCATAAAACACAATAAACAACCGGCAGGGCAAAATGGCATCACCAGAGACCCACTATTCTACTACAAAAGCCTCTGAATATTCCAACACAGCTGAGGCACAAAAAAGCAACCTTAAAACCAAATTTATGAAGATGGTAGAGGTTCTCAAAGAGAAAAATGAATAAATCTCTTAAAGTGATCCAGGAAAACATAAATAGACAATGGAAGGAAATTAATAAATCCCTAAGTAAATAAATAAATAAACCCAAGAAAAAGCAAACAGGCAACAAAAAAGAATAAAACTGATTAAGACCTGAAAATGAAAATAGAAGCAATAAAGAAAATACTAATTGAGGGAATTCTGTAGATGGAAAATCTAGGTAAGTAAACAGAAACTATGAGTGCAAGCATCACCAAAAGAATACAAGAGATGGAAGAGTGAATCTCAGGAATAGAAGATATGATAGAAGAAACTGACATATTGGTCAAAGATAATGTTAAATCTAAAAATTCCTAACACAAAACGTCCAGGAAATCAGGGACATTATGAAAAGACCAAACCAAAGAATAACAGAATTGAAGAAAGAGGAGAATCCTACCTCAAAAATTCAGAAAATATTTGTAACAAAATCACAGGACAAAATTTTCCTAATCTTAAAGACATAAATATAAAGGTCCAAGAGACCTATTATACTGGCCATTCCTGGTTGTCAACTTGACTATATTTGGAATGAACTACAATCCAGAATTGGAAGGCTCACCAGTGACCCTAATCTGGAGGCTGGGAGATAGAAGTTTCTGACCTGGATCTTGGTATGGAGACCTTGAGACATAGTGGCTATGGATTCCAGAAGATTAAGACAGGGAGATTTCCGAGTTTAAGGTCATCTGGGATTAAAGGTGTGGTGGAACACACCTTTAATCTGGGCTACACTTTCTGCTGGAGACCATATAAGGACATTGGAAAAAGGGAGTCTCACTCTCGTTCTTTTGCCTGCTTACCCTGTGGGACTGAGCAACTGCTAGATCCTTGGACTTCCATTCACAGCTACTACTGAACCATTGTTGGGAATTGGGCTGCAGACTGTAAGTCATCAATAAATTCCTTTACTATATAAAGTCTATCTATAAGTTCTGTGACTCTAGAGAACCCTGACTAATACACCTATAGAATAACAAATAGTTTGGACCAGAAAAGAAAATCTCCCCACCACATCATAATAAAAACACTTAACATACAGAACAAAGCAAGAATATTAAAAAGCTGCTGTGGAGGCTTTTCCCCACTTTCTCCTCTATAAGTTTCAGTGTTTCTGGTTTTATGTGGAGTTCCTTTATCAACTTAGACTTGACTTTAGTACAAGGAGATAAGAATGGATCAATTCACACTCTTCTACATGATAACCGCCAGGTGTGCCAGCACCATTTGTTGAAAATGCTGTCATTTTTCCACTGGATGGTGTTAGCTCCCTTGTCAAAGATCAAGTGACCATAGGTGTGTGGGTTCATTTCTGGGTCTTCAATTCTATTCCATTGGTCTACCTGTCTGTCACTATACTAGTATCATGCAGTTTTTATTACAATTCCTATGTAGTACAGCTTTAGGTCAGAAGATATGGGCACAGGGGAAAAATTCCTGAATAGAACAGCAATGGCTTGTGCTGTAAGATTGAGAATTGACAAATGGAACCTCATAAAATTGCAAAGCTTCTGTAAGGCAAAAGATGCTGTCAATAAGACAAAAAGACCACCAACAGATTGGGAAAGGATCTTTACCTGTCCTAAATCAGATAGGGGAATAATATCCTATATATATAAAGAACTCAAGAAGATGGACTCCAGAAAATCAAATAACCCCATTAAAGAATGGGGCACAGAGCTAAACAAAGAATTCTCAGCTAAGGAATATTGAATGACTGAGAAACACCTGAAAAAATGTTCAACATCCTTAATCATCAGGGAAATGTAAATCAAAACAGCCCTGAGATTCCACCTCACACCAGTCAGAATGGCTAAGATCAAAAATTCAGGTGACAGCAGATGCTGGCAAGGATGTGGAGAAAGAAGAACACTTCTGCATTGTTGGTGGGATTGCAAGCTTGTACAACCACTCTGGAAATAAGTCCGGCGGTTCCTCAGAAAATTGGACATAGTACTACCAGAGGATCCAGCAATACCTCTTCTGGGCATATATCCAGAAGATGTTCCAACTGCTAATAAGAACACATGCTCTTCTATGTTCATAGCAGCCTTATTTATAATAGCCAGAAGCTGAAAAGAACCCAGATGCCCCTCAACAGAGGAATGGATACAGAAAATGTGGTACATTTACAAAATGGAGTACTACTCAGCTATTAAAAACAATTAATTTATGAAATTCTTAGGCAAATGGATGGACCTGGAGGGTATCATCCTGAGTGAGGTAACCCAATCACAAAAGAACTCACATGATATGCACTCACTGATAAGTGGATATTAGCCCAGAAACTTAGAATACCCAAGATACAATTTGCAAAACACATGAAACTCAAGAAGGAAGAAGGCCAAAGTGTGAACACTTTGCCCCTTCTTAGAATTGAGAACAAAATACCCCTGGAAGGAGTTACAAAGTTTGGAGCTGAGACAAAAGGATGGACCATCCAGAGACTGCCGCACCAGGGATCCATCCCATAATCAGCCACCAAACCCAGACAGTATTGCATATGCCAGCAAGATTTTGCTGAAAGGACCCTGATATAGCTGTCTTGAGTGAGGCTATGCCAGTGCCTGGTGAATACAGAAGCAGATGCTCACAGTCATCTATTAGATGGAACACAGGCCCCCCTATGGAGGAGCTAGCAAAAGTACCCAAGGAGCTGAAGGAGTCTGCAAACCCATAGGTGGAACAACAATATGAACTAACCAGTACCCCCAGAGCTCATGTCTCTAGCTGCATATGTAGCAGAAGATGGCCTAATCGGCCATCATTGGGAAGAGAGGCCCCTTGGTCTTGCAAACTTTATATGTTCCAGTACTGGGGAACACCAGGGCCAAGAAGTGGGAGTGGGTGGGTAGAGGAGTGGGAAGGAGGATTGGGGGAGTGTATAGGAAACTTTCAGGATATCATTTGGAATGTAAATGAAGAAAATACCTAATAAAAAATTGGGAAAAAATAAAACAAGATACTGTCCCAAAACAAAAAACAAAATAAAGAGAATTTAAAAGTAAAGAATACCCCTGGGGGGGGGGGCGCTGCTATGGAAAGGGCTAAATAACATAAAGGCAAACCTACGAGAATTACACCTGACTTGTCAATGGAGACTCTAAAAGCCAGAAAGGCATGGTCAGATGGCTTGCAGATTCTAAGAGACCACAGATGCCCCCCTATAGACTACTATACCCAGCAAAAGCTTCAATCACTATAGATGGATAGAACGAAATATTCTGTGACAAAACAAATTTAAACAATATCTATTTACAAATTCATCCTTACAGAAAGTACTAGAATGAAAACTCCTTCTCAAGAAAGCTTAACTACATACATGAAAACATAGGAAATAGTCTCACACCAGCAAAACCAAAAAAGGGGGGAGAGAGAGAGAGAGAGAGAGAGTGTGTGTGTGTGTGTGTGTGTGGACACACACCAAAATAAATAAATAAATAAATAAATAAAAACCCAGAGGAATTAACAATCATTGGTCATTAGTATCTCTCAATATCAACAAATTCAACTCCCCAATAAAAAGACAATGGCTAACAGAATGGATGTGAAAATAGGATCCATTATTCTGCTGCATACAATAAACACATCTCAACATTAAAGATAAATAATACTTCAGAGTAAAGGATTGGAAAAGATTTTTCCAAACAAATGGATGAAAGAATTAATCCGGGGTAACCATTCTAATATTAACAAGGTAGACTTCCAATCAAAATTAATAACAAAAGCTGGAGAAGGATGCTTCATACTCATCAAAGGAAAAATCCACCAAGATGATGTTTCACTTCTAAACATCTATGCCCCGAGCAAAAGCACGCACAATTGTCAAACATTACTAAAGTTTAAATAATCATATGTTGAACCCCATACATTAATAGTGGAAGACTTCAACACTCCACTATCATCAATGGAAAGGTCATCCAGACAAAAACTAAACAAAGATATAATGGAACTAGCAGGCATTATGACCCCAATGGACCTAACAGAAATCTACAGTACATTCTGCCCAAACACAAAGGAATATACCTTCTTTTCAGCACTTCACACAACTTTCTCCAAACTGTCCACATATTCAGTCACAAAGCAAGTCTCAATGGATTCAAGAAAACTGAAAGGACCATCTACATCATGTCAGACAACATGGATGAAAGGAAGATTTTAATAAAAACAGAAAGCTTACCAACTCGGGGAAACTGAACAACTTTCTACAGAATGACCACTGGGTCAAGGCAGAAATGAAGAAAGAAATGAAAACCTTCCTAAAACTTAATGAAAATGAAGGCAAATACCTGAGACACAAACATTCCTTTGGGATACAATGAAAGCAGTGCCAAGAGGAAAATTCATAGCACTAAATGCCTTCATAAAGAAAATAGAAGGAGCTCCTACTAGCAACTTAAAGCACATCTGAAAACTCTAGAGCAAAAAGAAGCAAACACACCCAAGAGAAGTAGACAGCTGAAAATAGTCAAACTGAGGGTTGAAATCAATAAACTAGAGATTAAGAGAATAATAAAATGAATCAATGAAACGCGTTGGTCCTTTGAGAAAATCAGCAAGGTAGACAAACACTTACCCAAGCTAACTAAAAGACATAAAGAAATATCCAAATTATCCAAATCAGAGATGGAAAGGGGGACACAACAGACACTGAGGAAATCCAGGGACTCGTTAGGTCATATTTCAAAAACCTCTATGTTGTAAATAGCTCTGGGGCTAATTTTATTTGATGTTAATTCCTTTCTCCTGTGAGTGGCTTCAAACAAGGAATGAGTCAGCACTCAGGTGATTTCCTGTAAACCTGCTTCCCACCTTAATTTGTAAAGAGAGAGAGAGAGAGAGAGAGAGAGAGAGAGAGAGAGAGATGATGATGATGATGATTGGGCAGATAAAAGGAAAGTTGGAGCAGAAGGTAAAGGAGAGAGAAGGAGGAGAAAATGGAAGAGGGAGAGGATGCAGAGGAGGAGTAAGACGAAGAAAAGCAGAGCAGAAACAGATGGCCTGGAGAAACTGCAGGTTCTAAGAGGTCTCATAAACTGTGGAAGATCTGTAGCAGTAGATCTGCCCAATCTAGGCACACAGCATGTAATCATATTAACTGTGTTGTGTTTTCATTGCTGGGAGCATATTGGAGGAGATTTACCACAACACCTCTACTCCACAAAATTTGAAAATCTAAAAGAAATGTATAATTTTCTTGATAAAAATCACTTACCAAAGTTAAATCAAGATCAGATAAACAATCGGGGCGTGGTGGCGCACGCCTTTAATCCCAGCACTGGGGAGGCAGAGGCAGGCGGATTTCTGAGTTCGAGGCCAGCCTGGTCTACAAAGTGAGTTCCAGGATAGCCAGGGCTATACAGAGAAACCCTGTCTCAAAAAACCAAACCAAAAAAAAAAAAAAAAAAAAAAAAGATCAGATAAACAAGCTAAATAGTCCTATAGTTCCTAAGAAAATAGAAGCAGTCATCAAAAATCTTCCAACAACAACAACAAAAAAAAGCTCAGGGCCAGATGGTTTAATGTAGAATTCTACTAGACTATCAAAGAAGACCTAATACCAATACCCTTCAAATTATTACACAAAATAGAAACAAAAACTGAAGAAACATTGCCAGATTCATTTCACAGGCCTACAGTCAGCCTAATGCCAAACCACAGAAAGACTCAACAAAGAAAGAGAATTACAGACCAATTTTCCTCATGAACATTAATGCAAAAATTACTCAATAAAATACTCACAAACTATATAAAAAAACACAGTAAAAAGATTGTCTACCATAATCAAGTGGGCTTCATCCAAGAGCTGCAGGTAATCTATCACGTTATGAAAATCTGTCAAGGTAATCCAATATATACACAAACTGAAAGAGAGAAAACACATGATCATCTCATTAAATGCTGAAAAAGTCTTTGACAAAATTCAACACTTCTTCATGATAAAAGTCTTGAAGAGATCAGGGATGCAAGGACATACCTAAATATAAAAAAGACAATATAAATAAAGCCTATAGCCAACATCAAAGTAAATAGAGAGAAAGTCAAAGTATTTCCACTAAATCAGGAAGAAGACACAGTACTCCACTCTCTCCATATCTATTCAATATAGCACTTGAATTTTTAGCCTGAACAATAAAACAACTGATGGAAATTGGGGGGGGGGATATAAATTGGAAAGGAAGAAGTCTAAAAGTCAAAGTACCGTTATTTGTAGAAGACATGGAGTATACATAAGTGACTCCAAACATTCCACCAAAGAATTCCTACAGCTGTAATAGCCAGAAACTGGAAACAACTTAGATATCCCTTAACCAAAGAATTTATAAATAAAATATGGTACATTTATACAGTGGAGTATTACTCAGCTATCAAAAACAATTAGCATCATGAAATTTGCAGGCAAATGGATGTTAAAAACAAACAAACAAACAAACATCCTGAGTGAGATAACGTAGACTCAGAAAGACACACATGGTATGTACTCATTTATAAGTGGATAGTAGCCATAAAGTACAGGACAACCATGCTATGATTCACAGACCCAGAGACGGTAAATAACAAAAAGGGCTCAAAGGGAGACTCATGAATGTCTCTGGGATGACAAAATAGAATAGATGTTGCCAGTGGACTTGGGTTGGGTGGGGACAAGAACAGGAGGTGCCAGGTGAGAGTAGTATGAAATGAGAGAATACTGTGAAAGACAACTGAAATTGGGGGACATCTCAGAGACAAGCTAGAAATGTAGTACAATAGAAACTGTGGGAGTGACCCTAGCTTAGATTCCTTGTAATGCTGTGGGGGGAGGGGGGTATGAGCCTGAACCTGTCATCTCTAATAACCAGGCAGGACTTCCAGTGGAGGGATGGGGACACCAACCAAACCACAAAACCTTCAACCTACAATCTGTCCTCCCTACAAGATGTTCTGGGTTAACAGTGGCACAGAAATTATGGGAGTGGCCAACCAATGGCTGGTTCAGTTTGAGATCCATGCCATGAGAGGAAACCCACACCTGACACTACCTAGAAGGCCAGGAACACTCTAGCACCTAGGATAGAACCAAACATGACCAGCACAAAAAAAGTCCATGAAATGATCCCAAATATTCTGCTATACTCATAGACAGGAGCCTTATATGATCATCATTAGAGGGACTTCATCCAGCCTCTTTAATGACATGGGAATTCTACAAAAGAGGATGGATTGTAGGATTCAGAGAGGTCAAGGACAACAATACAGGCCCACAGAACCAACTACCTCTAGGCTCACAGAAACTGAACCAACAATCAGGTGCCTGCATGGGTCTGACCTCTGCATGTATGTTATTACTGTGCACATTGGTCTTCTTGTGGGACTCCTAATAGTGGGAGAGGCTATCTCTGACTCTCAACTGCTTTGGGGACCAATTTCCTCTGAGTGCTTTGCCTCTTACCACTTTAATACGAGGGTTACTGCCTAGTCTTACTGCAACTTAACATGGCATGTTTGGTTGATACCCATGGGAGACCTGCCCTTTTCTGAAGAGAAATGGAAAAGGAGTGGATGGAGAGGGATGATCTGAGAGGGGCATGGGGAGGGAAACCTACCTTATGAATGCAATGCATGAGAGAAGAATAAATTAAAACTTTTGTTTAATAAAGTAAAAAAAAAACTTTAAAAAGAAAAAAGAAGAAAGTCAGTGGTTGATAATACAGAATTCTACTTTTAGAATATAAGAAAAGACAATGTAAAAAGGAAAAAGATAATTTAGTTCAGAAGCCAGTGGAGTGGGCCATGGGCAACCAATAGATAAAATCCAATGGAGCCACAAAATTGCTCTTTATGGATTGATAAAATTTATAGGCCTAAAGCTCACCTAAGTGAAGAATGCATCACTGTTGTATGTAGGAAATGGAAGCCATTTTGGCAATTTCTTATTAAGTTATACACACACTTACCAACAGACTCATCAATTCCACTTCCAGGCATGTACCCAAGAAAAATGAGGAAATATGTCCACATGAAAATAGTTATGTGAGTGCTCATATAGCATTTTTCATAATAGCTCCAAACTGGAAAGAACCCAAGTGTCTGTCAGCTGATAAATAAACAAATATCATCCATAGTGCAATGAAATGTCCCTCAGCAATAAAGAAATGAACTACTGCTACAGCTGACTGCAGAGGAACAGGGGGAATTTGAGACAATGGAAGGGTTCTAAGTCTTATCGTGAGAGGTATGTAGCTTTACATATACCCAAGCTCAGTGAAGAGTTATATTTCATGCAAACTATCATTACCAAAGCCTGTGTGTGCACACGTGTGTGTGTCTGTCTGTCTGCGTGTGCTGTGTGTTGGCCTGTGTGTGTGTGTGTTGGCCTGTGTGTGTGTGTGTGTGTGTGTTTGTGTACAGTCCCACACTGCTACCTGGCAAACATGCTAACTGACTTGATCATTCCAGCTTGTTATGGTTTTAGCTCTCAGTCTCCTATTCACTGGACAAGCATATCCATCTGGTTTTCTTAACCACCAAGCACTTGCTGTTTCTCATCTGTTTATTCTGCCATCTTTGATCTCAGGAACCTGTCATAATAGCTCCAAACTGGAGCCAGCTCAGTTCTGGTTTCTGTGTTTCCAGTTCTCTTCTCTGTCCACTCCATCTGGTCTTCCTCATGCTTCAACAAGAACCTGTCCCTTCTATACATGAGGCCAAGTGTGAATGCCCTGTCATTTCCCTTGGGAGGAGCTGCTGGATTTATTATCCACACATTGCACACACCATGAAGGATACACAATGACTTAGTTAGGGTTTTACTGCTGTGCACAGACACCATGACCAAGGCAAGTCTTATTTAAAAACAAATTTGGGGCTGGCTTACAGGTTCAGAAGTTCAGTCCATTATCATCAAGGTGGGAGCATGGCAGCATCCAGGCAGACATCACACAGGCAGAGCTGAGAGTTCTACATCTTCATCCAAAGGCTGCTAGTGGAAGACTGATTTCCAGGCAACTAGGGTGAGGGTCTTAAGCCCACACCCACAGTGACACAACTACTCCAACCAAGTCACACCTATTCCAACAAGGCCACACCTCCAAATGGTGCCACTCCCTGGTCCAAGAATATACAAACCATCACACAAAAACTTCCTGGGTATTTAAGAAGCAGAGCTTAGACAAATTCCTTCCGGTCCACTCCAGCACCAGGGTGCCTTGCCCGCGGAGTCTCTAGACACCCGCAAGGAACCACACAGGATTCCCCATGGGATCCTAAGACCTCTGATGAATGGAACACAGCATCTGCTCCAATCCAATCTCACGGGACCTGAGACTGCATTAACTAGGGAAGCAGATAACCTAGCCTGAGCAGGGGCACAAGTCCCTTCCGGCCCACTCCAGCACCAGGGTGCCTTGCTCACGGAGTCTCCGGACACCCACAAGGAACCACACAGGATTCCCCACGGGATCCTAAGACCTCTAGTGAGTGGAACACAGCATCTGCTCCAATCCAATTGTGCGGGACCTGAGACTGCATTAATTAAGGAAGCAGATAACCCGGCCTAATCGGGGGCACAAGTCCCTTCTGGTTCACTCCAGCAGCGGACTTCCTTGTGCCCGGAGTTTCTGGACATCCCCAAGGTCCTCACAGGACCCTCCACGGGATCTTAAGACCTCTGGTGAGCAGAACACAACTTCTGCCAGGAGGCAGGTTCAAACACCAGATATCTGGGCACCTTCCCTGCAAGAGGAGAACTTGCCTGCAGAGAGTACTCTGACCACTGAAACTCAGGAGAGAGCTAGTCTCCCAGGTCTGCTGATAGAGGCTAACATAATCACCTAAGGAACAAGCTCTAACCAGAGACAACTATAACAACTAGCTCCAGAGAATACCAGATGTCGAAAGGCAAACATAAGAATCCAACTAACAGAAATCAAGACCACTCACCATCATCAGAACGTAGCACTCCCACCCCACCTAGTCCTGGGCACCCCAACACAACCGAAAAGCTAGACCCGGATTTAAAAGCATATCTCATGATGGTGGTAGAGGACATCAAGAAGGACTTTAATAACTCAGTAAATAAATACAGGAGAACACTGCTAAAGAATTACAAGTCCTTAAAGAAAAACAGGAAAACACAACCAAACAGGTAAAAGTCCTTAAAGAAAAACAAGAAAACACATCCAAACAGGTGATGGAAATGAACAAAACCATATTAGACTTAAAAAGGGAAGTAGACACAATGAAGAAAACCCAAAGTGAGGCAACACTGGAGATAGAAACCCTCGGAAAGAAATCTGGAACCATAGATGCAAGCATCAGCAACAGAATACAAAAGATGGAAGAGAGAATCTCAGGTGCAGAAAATTATATATATATATTAATATTATATATATATCCCCTAAAGAAATAGAAGCAGTCATTAATAGTCTCCCAGCCAAAAAAAGCCCAGGACAAGATGGGTTTAGTGCAGAATTCTATCAGACCTTCAAAGAAGATCTAATTCCAGTTCTGCACAAACTATTCCACAAAATAGAAGTAGAAGGTACTCTACCCAACTCATTCTATGAAGCCACAATTACTCTGATACCTAAACCACAGAAAGACCCAACAAAGATAGAGAACTTCAGACCAATTTCCCTTATGAATATCAATGCAAAATTCCTCAATAAAGTTCTTGCTAACTGAATCCAAGGACACATTAAAGCAATCATCCATCCTGACCAAGTAGGTTTTATTCGAGGGATGCAGGGATGGTTTAATATACGGAAATCCATCAACGTAATCCATTATATAAACAAACTCAAAGACAAAAACCACATGATCATCTCGTTAGATGCGGAAAAGCATTTGACAAGATCCAACACCCATTCATGATAAAAGTCTTGGAAAGATCAGGAATTCAAGGCCCATACCTAAACATGATAAAAGCAATCTATAGCAAACCGGTAGCCAACATCAAAGTAAATGGTGAGAAGCTGGAAGCAATCCCACTAAAATCAGGGACTAGACAAGGCTGCCCCCACTCTCTCCCTACCTCTTCAACATAGTACTTGAAGTCCTAGCCAGAGCAATTCGACAACAAAAGGAGATCAAGGGGATACAAATTGGAAAAGAGGAAGTCAAAATATCACTTTTTGCAGATGATATGATAGTATATATAAGTGACCCTAAAAATTCCACCAGAGAACTCCTAAACCTGATAAACAGCTTTGGTGAAGTAGCTAGATATAAAATTAACTCAAACAAGTCAATGGCCTTTCTGTACACAAAGGATAAACAGGCTGAGAAAGAAATTAGGGAAACAACACACTTCTCAATAGTCACAAATAATATAAAATATCTTGGCATGACTCTAACTAAGGAAGTGAAAGATCTGTATGATAAGAAGCTGTTTATCAGGCTTAGGAGTTCTCTGGTGGAATTTTTAGAGTCACTCATATATACTATCATATCATCTGCAAAAAGTGATATTTTGACTTCTTCCTTCCCAACTTGTATCCCCTTGATCTCCTTTTGTTGTCAAATTGCTCTGGCTAGGACTTCAAGTACAATGTTGAATAGGTAGGGAGAGAGTGGACAGCCTTGTCTAGTCCCTGATTTTAGTGGGATTGCTTCCAGCTTCTCACCATTTACTTTGATGTTGGCTACTGGTTTGCTGTAGATTGCTTTTATCATGTCCATCTCAGTTTCTTATATTCTTAATTCATCACAAGAGCTAAAACAGTTCTGAGTCCTATTGGACAGTGTCTCCTTGCCTCATTAGTCTTGAAACAGAGTCAGCCAAAGCCTTGAGGAAGTACCAACTTCAAACCAGACAAAGGTATGCCCTTGAGAATGACATTTGAGGAAGACCTCAGAAGTTGTGCCAAGGCAAACAGTGCTATCCAAAAGAGTGACTGATATCAGCCTTGCCTTCTGTCTGAGCCTGTGTCTTGTCTTCTTGTTTAACTAATTTTTGAGAAATTCATACATTCATAGAGTATTTGTTACTTCCTTCCCTCCCTCACCACACTCCAAATACTCCCTTAGCCCCCAACCCCTCTCAGATTCATAACTCTTTCTTCTATAATTATTGTCTTACATATATGCAACTTGAAGGGGGTTTTCCCTTGCCTCGCACCATGTTTTTTTGTTAGATGGTCTATGGCACTTACAGAGAACATTAACACTCTATGTGATGTAACTTCATTTAAACTTTACTTTTATTTTCAACTTCATTTGCAAACACCAGGTCCCCATGAAACAGTCTCACTGGACACTGCTACCAGGCTTCCTCTCCTGACTGTGTATGTCATTGGGCACTTAAACATTGAGCCTAGTCCTTTGATTTTGCACTCTACTTCCTCCTAGCTTGCACCAATTCAACTTTGTTAACTGGACCCTACAAAGATCTGACAAGAAAATTCCGTACACACATGCCAAAGGAAATTAATTTTGTGGATAGTTAAAAGTTAACATTCCAAAATCCATCTTAAGATTCAATCCAATAACCATCAAAATTCCAGTGTAATTCTCCACAGTGATATTCTTTGGGTGTTTATATATTGCATGCTATAGTTGATGCTCTTGTTTACCCTCCAGAACTTGTGGGTTAAGACCCAAGGGCTAAAAATACCACATACTTGAGCTATGAAACTTGAAGAAACTAAGCTGGTACCGATGTGGACATTTCATCTCTACTGAATAGCTTTCATGGTGTGAAGGTGCTTTGTGTGCTATTATAGGAGAGTAGTAGCATCAATTTTATCCAGTTTGGCACCATGCTACAATAATCACTGGTCCAGCAAGACATGCTCACTGGTGCATAGGGTGGCACAAACACTATAGAAGTAACCAACCAATTTATGGCTGGACTTAAGGCCTGCTCCACAAGTTGAAACTTATGCCTGAATTTGCTATTGAAGAATTAACCTGTGGCTAGAAAATTGGTCATAGACTCTAAGGAAAAAACCTACTAAAATCACTCTGTTAGCTGGGCAAAGTATTAAAGCAATTCCTAATGACTTTTCATTATATCCCATAGATAGCACACCTGTGAATCCCCATGAAAGAAACTTCTTATTGGAGTAGATGGCAATTTACACAGAGACCCACAGCTGGTCAAGGTGTAGAGAATAAGAGACTAATAAATTCTCAGCCCTAAATATGACATCTATATCATCCTAATACACGTAATACTCTCCTTCCTCCCAAGGCTCAGGGATCATTATAGAAAGAGTGTAAAGAGTGTGAACGCCAGAAGTAAAAAATGACTATGAGAAAACAGTGTTTTCAAACATAGAAAAGTGGTTGCATCTCTGAAGTCACAGTGGTTATGATAGCATATACAAGACCTGTGCAAGTTCAAGCCAGAAAAATCTTAGCATGGGCAGACAAGGTGGGCATGATGCCCCATCCTCTAGTGAGGGAGCTATTAACAATTGATGGATTCTGGGAAATGGAGATTCATTTTAAGAGTATGGCCCTGCAAGATTGAATATGCTCCAGTGGATACCCATACAGCCAAGAATACAGAGACAGCACAAATTGTACTTGGTGAGTTGTTTTTGTTTGCCTGTTTGGGTTTTTTTGGGGAATGGGTACAGAGTTGGGTGAGTAGAGAAGAGATGGTAGATCTGAGATGATTTGTGGGAGGGGGTAAATAAGAACAAAATACATTGAACAGAAAATTCAAAGACCTAATAGAAAAATTAAGTTAACATTCTGCCTTGTATTGCAGTCATCTCTATAGGTCCATTTCGATATGACACTACTGTATATTCAAAACAAGTAATGATCAATAGATGCAGGGTGTGAATATGAGTAGACTATGAAGGCAAGTGTGGTATAACACTTGTCTGCAGCTGTTCATGTGTGGATGAAGGGCTGTGCTGTTGTTCTTATGGTATCAGGCTTACACATTTCCCTACTTGAACTACATTTACCTGTCAGGACTAGAAAGTAGAAAACACTAGGATTAGACATGCTTTACTTATTTGTGACATGGTATCTAAAAAGCTTCTCATTGCTCTTTGTTCTGTGTATTAAACTTAAAACTACATGTGTAAACCATAAACCATTTTTAAACAGTTATTTAAATAAAATGATGGATGATGTGGTCAATTTCTTCTTGAAATTGTTCTAGATACATGTTATATGTTATGTGAGATAAATTGGACTTAAGAAACACAAAATTTAAAGTTGCATTTCCCTCATACAAGTTTATGGGGATTTATATCCCTACTGCCCATTACATGCAACAAATATACTGTAGATATTGAATAATGGTTAAAGCAGCAAGTTTGGGTTTTCCCAAGTGTAGTGAGCTTCCAGGATCCGAATGGCCCTCCCATCCTCCTTTCAGGTAGCCCATGTTGGTAGTATGTTCCTTTGCTGATGGTGACATAACAAAGAACCACAGGCTGGATTGTAGGCTTATATTTTTCAAAACATACTTTAATAAATATGCTTAAATGCTCTAAAGTTCCTTCTAGCCCACCACCCACCAGAGGAAAGGAAAGGT
This sequence comes from Mus musculus, assembly GCF_000001635.26. NCBI lineage: Eukaryota > Metazoa > Chordata > Mammalia > Rodentia > Muridae > Mus > Mus musculus. The sequence continues at coordinate 29,110,119 of NC_000071.6, forward strand.
TAATAGGCAAAGGAGGATATGGATCTGTTTAGAAATAGTTCTTTGGGGCAAATCCTATCTGTATTGTCAATCCAATCTCAGTGTCAGCTGTTTGGTTCTAATTAATCAGTGGTGGTAGCTGGAACCACTCACAAACACCATTCACAGATCAGCAACAGCAGTTCAAGCTAAAGAAACCTCAAGGTTCTGCCAATCAGCCAGAGTCCACAGAAGTGGCAAGAAGTGCCAGACCACCACCAGAAAATCATTGGTATGTTTCTCTCTATGAAGTCACAAAAAAACAATAATCAGGAAAGAGTGGCAAGGTGAACCAATACCATACTGTCTGTTGGGGTATATTTATACCCTTTCCAAATGTCATGTCTTCTCTCAAGCATCCACTCTAGCAGTATATCATATATCTGTTTGTTTTTTTTTGTTGTTGTTGTTTTGTTTTCAGGTAACTTCCAGAAAAATACCACATGTCTGTTCTCAGCCAAACATCCTCTCACATGTCAACTTCAACAAAAACATTCTCTTATAGGACAGTTTCTTAAAAAACATCACAGGGCCCAACCGAGTCTCCAAAAAAATCAGAAATTTCCACTCCTTGAGTGGCTTAAATAACAGAAACTTATTCATCATACCCTAGTTGAAGAAAATCAAGGTATAGCAGATGGGCTCCTCCTTGGTCTCATAGATGATGTCCTTCCCCTGTGTGCTTACATGGTCACCTTTGTGTGCCCTGTGTTTCCTGAGCTCCTCTTCTCTTAAGTATATCAATTACATTGGATTAGGGATATCTCTAGTGAACTCACTTTTTTAACTTAACCTTGAAGTTCTAATGTAGTTACATTCTGAGAAGTTCAGACTTCGATTAATGAATTTGAAACACAAGGAAACTCATGGTTCCTTTAGTAGTTTATCAAGGCAGAAGAACATTGAGTTCTTGAGATTAAGGTCTAGGCTACCTGATGGTCCAGGAGAGCCTTTCACAAACCATAACAGTAGTGATGAAACAGGAGAAAGAGAGCAATTTCAGCAGAAAGAGGAGGAGACCACCAGAGCCTATCAAAACAGAACACACAAGTAAGTTCTGTTGTCTAGATGGAATTCCTGTGGTGAAGGAATTGTCATTGTCAACTGTGAGCCTGAGATTCACATCTTCACTGGGCCTTTAGTATGCCCTCCCTTACACAGAGAGTCAGTGGCACATAGTAGTGACAGAGATAAGCTCTAAATTTTTATTACATCTGTTTGTTTGTTTGGTTGGTTTTTTGTTTGTTTGTTTGTTTTTTGTTTTTCTGGTGTTTTTTTTTTCATTCAGTTTGGTTTTCATGTTTTGTTTTGTTTTGTTTTGTTTTGAGGACAGGGTTTTTCTGTGTTGCCTGGTCATCCTGAATTCACTCTGTAGACCAGGCTAGCTTGAACTCAAAAATTTTCTCGGGAGTGCTGGGATTAAAGGTGTGCTTTACCAACACCCAGCTTCAGCTAGGTTTCTTAAACAGCCAATGCTCACCTACCTAGGGACAATGGTACCCACTATGCACTGGATCCTCCCGTATCAATCATCAATAAGGACAGCCACAGGCCAATCTGATTGAGGTAATTTTTCAATTGATATTGCCTCTTCTTAGGTATCTAGGGTGTGTCATGTTGACAAGAACAAGAAACTGGCATACTATGGTATACACATAGGGAGATGTGGGTACATGTATGCTAGGACAGATATGTGGCAGTCAAGGACACCTTAGCAGAGTTGATTCTCTCTTTCTACCATGTAGGCTATGAGGATTGAGCTAACATTGTCAGGCTTGGCAGCAAGTACCTTCAGTCACTAGACATCTTGACAATCCCAGAAATCTTAATTCTTTCACTCCCCTGAAGCTTCCCTGACTCTGCAAACTTCTCTGTCTTTCTGCACCAGTCAGCTCGGCTGTCACATTAACATATCCTGAAGTGGAAACTTAAGAGTTCTTTGGAAAGTCAGTTATGTTAGATGTTGTTTTGCTGGGACAAATACATGGAGTGTTTTCCTGAAGCAGACACAAGTAAAAGGATGTTTTGCTAAATCAGACATGTGAAATAACATTTTGCTGAAGCAGACACAAGTGAAAAGATGTTCTACTAAAGCAAGCACATGAAAGGACACGTGATGAAGGATTCTTTGCTAATGGCACACATTGTAATGGCCTTACATTGAATTGTTGAGCTCCATTTGTCAGAACTCCATAGAGAGAAATGCACCAAAAAAAAAAATTCTGATGGTGTGCCATGGCTTCTTGCTGCTTCCACAGACTCTGGCTGATTGACAGAGTGATGTCACCTGAGACAGATACACGTGCTGAGGCAAGACCTATGGAGGGCATGTGATGTTTAGAGGGTATAAATAGAACTCAATGGAGAGTGATGGAGGCTGAACTAGGCTTGCTTATAGAGCTAGTTGTGCAATGCTTGTTGGTCTTGCATCCTCACTGATCTTCACTTCACTGAGAGAGGCACAGCTGAGAACTTTTCACAGCATCCCTATTGGCAGTGGTCCCTCCTGCTGACTTGTGCCAATTTGACTGAGGCCTGGCTGTTCCTGGTAGGTCATGCCACCACTGCTACTGTTTCAACTCTACCAAACTGGACTGCTGATATATCCATGAAGTGTTTTCAAGTGGGCTGAGCCTCCACTGTTGACCTGTGGACTGAACTGTTGATTTTCTTGCAACACAGATGGCATAAGTTCCAAAGAACCATTTCTAAACAGGTTCACTTCCCCCATATCCTAATAACTTTTCTTTTCCATTACCTTTGATGGGCAGTGGGCTAGAAGAGAGGTTAAAGCATTTAAGAACCAAGTAAGCTTTGAAAAAATTAAAGTTACAATATCCCAGGATGATCAGTTTGCAATTTGATATATACTTTCTTAGGATCTACAGTTAAGAGTGCAAATAAGGACTCTTCTCAGGTTTTCTTACTTGTTGGTCCTACCATGACTCAGCAAAAGCTCTGGTGCCTTTTCTGCACTCCAAGGTCCAGTTTCATCAGGCAAATGCCCTGTACTGTGATTCTAGTATGTATCGCATGCCCCAGTCTCCAAATTCAGTCACCAGGGGAACGGGAACTTCAGTACAGGAAATGAGCGATTTCTACATCTAACTACAACATATCACCCTGGAAACACATGATGTCCTCAGGCATCCCTTCTAGGAAGCATATGTGACCTAGCTGCACACACCTGCCAAGTATATCCTCCTCAAGAGTATTTCCCATAGCTGAGCAGTCGAAAGGATAAGTGATGAGCAATGTCAAATACTCTGGAAAATGCATTCCTACCCTGTCCATAAATTTATTTTTCGGGATCAGACTGAATTCACTCTAATTAGAAGAAGTAGAAGCAGTTTCAAGTCTTCAATAACTCAATTATTTAGTTTAAGGAAGGAACTAAAGGTCTGCTCACGCTTCTAAAGTACACTAGACCTTTAATTTTATTTTATGAGCATATATTGGTTAGCCAGAGTAATAGTTCACAGTGACATTTCTTACATGTATACAACACACCTGTGTCATATCAGTCCTGTTTCCCTTGCTTCTCTGCTCTTCCCCTTACACATGGCTAATACTTCTTTCTTTACTCCCATGTCCCATCCCACACTTGTGAGAGGCACTTGTGGTCACTCGATGCTTATCTTTCAGAATTCTTTATCTCACTCACCATGGGGATTCCATTTCCATCCATTTTCCTGTGAACAACATCATTTCATTTTTCCTGGAGGCTGAGTAAAATGTCATGAGAATGCATCACATCCCATTTATTCCTGGTGAGGAGCACCTCAGCTAGACCTTTCCTGCTGTGAGGAGAACTGAAAAAACACAGATGCCCATGTCTCTCAAATAAGCTGACTGAGCCTCCAGAAGTCATATGGCTGCTCAGACAGAAGTTCTGAACTTAGCTTTTTTAACTATACCCCTACTTACTGCCATGGTGAATTTTTAGTTTACCTCCCACAAGCAGTAAATAAAATTTCCTTTCCTCCTACAGCCTTACCAGCATTTCTTCTTTGTTTCCCTGATAATGGACATTCTGTCTGGAATAAAATAAGATCTTAGTGACATTTTTGCATTGCATTTCCCTGATGACTAAATTTGTTAACACATTTTTATATTTATTGATCATTTGTATTTCTTCATTTGAAAAATATCCATTCAGCCTATTTGCCCATTTACTGACTGATCTGATTTTTTTCATTGTTTAAATTTTTAGTTCTTTATATATTCTGGATATTAATCCTATATTGAATGAGTAGTTGGAAACATGTTCTCCCAGTCTGTAGGCTGTCTCTTAATTTTTCATTTTTGTTTGCTATGCAAGTTCTTTATAGTTTTTTGAAGTCTCCTTACATATGTCTGTATCTCATAACATTTTTCTTACATTATTCCCAAGTAGGTTCAACATTCCAGGTCTTTCATTGGGCTCTTTAATCTATTTTTTTATTTGATTTTTGTATAGGGTAGAAGACAGGGTTCAAGTTCTAGTTCTTCTACACATGGACACCTACTTTTCCCACCATCACTTGGTAAAGAGGCTATGTTTCTCCAGTCTATGTTTTGGTACCTTTCTCAAGAATCACATGACCATGTCTTCTATTTTATTTCATTAGTGTATGTGTTTGGTTTTGTTCATGTACCATGATGGTTTTGTTACTAAAGCTCTGTTCTATATTTGAAATCAAGTACTGTGATTAATCTAGTGATACTATTCCTGAATCGACTCTCTTTGGCTCTGTGAGACCTTCTGTGATTTCATATTAATTGTAGCTTTTTTTCCTGTTTTTATGAAGAAGGTCATTGGCGTTGTGATGGTGTGATGGTTTGTACATTCTTGGACCAGGGAGTAGCATCATTTGGAAGTATGGCCTTGTTGGAATGGGTGTGTCACTGTGAGTGTGGGCTTAAGATCCTTACCCTAGTTGCCTGGAAGTCAGTCTTCCACTAGCAGCCTTTGGATGAAGACATAGAACTCTCAGTTCCTCCTGCACCATGCCTGCCTGGATGCTGCCATGCTCCCACCTTGATGATGATAGACTGAACCTCTGAACCAGTAAGCCATTCCCAATTAAATGTTGTTTTTATAAGACTTGCCTTGGTTTTGGTGTCTGTTCACAGCAGTAAAACCCTAAGACAGGTGGTGATTCTATTGAATCAATGGGATCTTTGTGATGTAGCCCTTTTAACAATATCAGTTTTGCCAACCCAGCAACATGGGAGGCTCTCCATTTTCTATTGTCTTTTTCAGTTTCCTTGGTGATATACAGTTTTTACTGCTTAGCCTTGAAGTGTCCAATAATCTTGATGTGGTAGTCTTCTGGCTTCACCTACACTATGGTACTTCACTCTTCATCCAGCTGTCAGCCTTTCTTCTTTAGTCCTTTTATACCACTGTGGCTTTAGAAGATTCTGGAAGGATGGAGCCCCATGGGAACTGCCTTCAGTGGATGCTTATGTACACTCCACACCTAGTGTGAGGAATTTTACAGGCAGTGCTTCAGGACTTAAGTTTCTGAAGTTGAGGACTCTGCTTCTTTAGACAGAGTGAACAGTTTGTTAATACTTGTGCATATAAACTCTTGTGAGACGTACACTGGGCTGTCTTCTATATTAAAGCCACTATAATGTCCCTGTCAGCTCTGTGACATCAAGCACCCTCTTCCTCTCTCTGCACTGAATCAAACAGACACAAGATTAACTCTATCTCCCAAAATCTTGAGACTGTGACTTTTGAGCCAGTCCACTGTGAGACACAGGTAGTGCCTATGTGGCTAGGTTTCTCTATAACCAATCCACCTGAATGACCCTTCCTGCCCCTACTTCCCCCAGATCTGCTGGACCTGTGTGAGAATCCTCTCTATTGTTGCTCTCTGAATGCCTCAGCTCCCCTAAAGCATAGTCAAGCTACTCACCCCACCCAAGGCAGTTCCTGACCTGATGCATCCTCATTTTCATTCTCTTTCTGCCCAAACCTTACTTGCACCATGATGATAAAAGGGAATTAGGAAGAAGTTCATCAAACTGTGTCCCAATCAATAGACAGTGCTTTTTATTCATCCCAAATAAGCCAGAGAGTCTACATTTTAAAGAGCTAGAGACCTCAAGTGCCTAGAGACCTTAGCATCTGAAACGGTCAGAGAATGAAGAAACTGAACATAGGTGTGATACCTTCACTGTCCTGGCTCAGATACTCAGTCTTCAGTGTGGTTCCTTTTTATGGTCATGACTGCCCATGAGTTGATGCTGGGTGTGCCACAAAACACCCAGGAAAACTCACATTGTGGTGGCAAATACAGCCACCCAGGATACTTGCCTGCCTGCAAAATCCATTCCTGGGATAGCCATCCAGGTTTCTTTCTTTACCCACATGTCCACAAAACCCCATCTCTGAAAGAACATTTCATCCTAGGGAACTGCAGATAGAACACAGAAGACACTGAACCGGAAGGGACTACCATGCAGCCATCTTCATGTGGGAAGCCTCTCCTCCCAGGTCAGAAACAATTCCATTTTTATATCAAATAACCCTGATAAAAATACCACTACCTCTTTGCTAGAATAGTATTCAAAAGCAAAACACTACTGGTCTCTATTGTAGGAAAAAAATATTTTGGCTCTCCTGTGAGCTTTATCCAAATCTTTCCAGACTTGTTAAGAATACAGATGCTCCAAACAGGGTTGAGCAATGGGGGAACATGTGCTATCGACCCCAACTTGTGGCTGAGGACTTTCCAAGCACCTTTGCTATATTCCCATCAGAAGATTCATCGACCATCAAAGTGTTTAGAGTCGGCTAACTTCATCAGAGCTGGCAGGACACTAGAAAACACTCTGACAGCAGCACAAGCCTTCACATGAGACCAAACAAAAATGCAGGTTGTGAAAGATGCTCCTGGGCTGGCGGAATTCCCCTCATTATCAGGAAGCCAGTCTAGTCCATCCAGAGCATGCCTCCTGCTGCATGCCTGGACTCTACTCTTGCTCTTACTGGGCTTGCTTCTGACAAGACAGCATCACCTAGTGGAGGAGTGCCAGGAGAACTTGGGATACCTGCATCACCGAATTCCTGGGGTCTTGGCTCTCAGCTAAAAATGGAGGCTACAAGTCATCACTCTTCAGTTCTTAATCATTATAAGGTTCACTAGGAAAGACTTCCCACTTCTCAAAATACAATAAAGGCAGAATAAGTCAAATTGCTATGTTAGAAGTTTTCCTCTTGCTACTCAAGATCACTGTGCTCAGATGGGTCAGAGATTGGGGGGGGGGGCAGACACTCTGGGCTTCTGTGCACTCCCCTTCACTCTGCCTCAGGAAAGAGGCTATTGGAAACCCTCTATGTGTCTAATGTTTGGATGATGAGGACCACTTCTTAGATCTGGGGTAATCTTCCTTTACGGAGGACACCATTTCTCCCTAGTCAACTTTTCCTTAGAAAAATTTTCTGGACTTATACACAATATAATAACTTGAGAAAAAGTAAAAAGTGAAAGGACATTTGCAGTGAGCAGGGCCATCCAGAATAAGGGCAGTGTTGTGACAGGCACATTACTAACTGTAACTCCTGTGGCTATGACATCAGCTCAGTCAAGGATGTATCCACATTCACCCAGCAAAGCCTTCAGCACATACTGATCTATTTCTGTAAGACTAAACATTAGTAAAATATTCCTCTGTTTTAATTTAGCTTCATGCTATCATGAGACTCACTCTACTGTGAAGTTTTAAAGAGATTTTATAATTGTATTTTTCCAAATAAAATTTATCTTACTGGAACCTTCAAATTATTCCCAAAATATGCTCACATGCTGGTATGGCCCATAATATATTTCTATTATTTTCAAACAAGTATTTCTTTCAGGATATCTAAGAAATCCAAATTATATTCTCCATGTTCTTCTGCCTACAGGGTCTGCTTAGTCTCCTGAGGTAATTCTGTCCCCTGAGGTAACTCTGTCTCCTTGTCTTCCTCCTATTAGACTTCTCTGGAAGCAACTGTGCACTTGTGTCAGCATGGAGAGATGGGTCTGGGCACCTTGGGTGACAACTAACAGCAGAAGGGTACATTCTCTCCTGGTCTCCTTCACAGGATGCAGGCAGCAAGCACTTTCTAGTGTTGTGCCTGGGAGAGCTGTTGGTTTTCTTAGCAGAGGCCATGCTCCAGCAGTACTTCTAACTGAGCCTGTAAAGGACCTGCTGCAAATGAGTGAGATTCCTATGGATGTTGCACAGTCAACTCCTGCCTCTTGTCAGAGACTCTCAGAACCCAAGGGCAGCCTGACCCTTTCTCCTTGGTCTCTCAGAAGGTAGCAAGCTGCATGATTGAAATCCCCATCAGTCTTCCCACTCCTACCTTAGTTTTGCCATCCTCTCAGGCCCTGAAAAGCCTAAAATAAGAACACAGGTTACATATGTCAAGATCTGTGAGGCCACCATTCCTCCAGTTCTCTTTCTGATAGCCCTAGGGAACACTGTGCATGGTAAAGGCCTTGATCTGGGACATGAGCCATATACCTTTGAGTTCCACCTCGGCCTGTAGAACAGACCACCCAGCCCTCTGTTAGGTCTGTGGTGCCATGGAACAATAGTCCTCTACTCTGACATAGCATGCAGCTTGTCAGAGATCCCAGCTGTTACTAATACTTCAGTGGGGTACTAGAGGCTGGGGAAGGAGGACTGAGAAAAAAAGAGATGATGCTCAGAGGTACGAAGTCTTAGAGGAGCAGTGCTGTGAGCTAGAGTACTGCACGAAGCACACAGTTAATAATGAGGACAAGTGCTGGCAAAGACATAGGGAGGGAAGAACGCTTGCTCACTGCTGAGAGAGTATAAACTAGTACATCCACTATAGAAATCAGTGTGGACATTCCTCAAAAAGCCAGAAATAGATCTATGATGTGATCCAGCTATACCACTCTTGGGAGCTTACCCAGAGGACTCCATATCCTAGTGTAGAGATACACATTTCATCCATGTTCATTGCTATTCTATCCACAACAGCCAGGAAATGAAAACAGCCTAAATGCCCATCAACTGATGAATAAACAATGAAAATGTGATATATTTACACACTGAAATTTTATTCAGCCATTAAGAAAAACAAAATTCCCCTTCTGGTCTGGGCTGGTACTCTAAGCAGACCTTGGGGACAAACTCCACAGCCAGTCCAACAACACCCAGAGGAAGCTCCACTCCCAGGCACCCTAACACACCCAGGATCCCAGGATCCAAAGATCCCAGGAACTTGGTGACTCCAAGATCTCAGGGTCACAGAGGCAGCTTGACTTCCAGGAGCTCTGACACACCCAGGATCTCAGGATCACTGGATCCCAGAATCACAGGATGATAAAAACAGCTTGACTCTGAGGAGTTCTGACACAACCAAAATCACAGGAAGGATGAGCTCCAGTGAGACATAGCCAGGACAGGTAGCACTAGAGATAACCAGATGGCGGGACGAAAGCATAAGAACATAAGCAACAGAAACAAAGGTTACTGGGCATCATCAGAACTAAATTCTCCCACCATAGCAAGTCCTGGATACACCATCACACTGGAAAAGCAAGATTCAGATTGAAAATCACTTCTCATGGTGATAATAGAGGACTTTTAGAAGAACATAATGAAATAAAAGAGAACATAGGTAAACAGGTAGTAGCCCTTAAAGAAGAAACACAAAAATCCTTTAAGAGTTACAGGAAGATCTTCTGACCCAGGTTCCTCAGAGACCAGTCTGCTCAGAAGAGACTGCAGACTGCAGAAGCACCATACCTTCTGGGACAGGCCTCGGTGCAGGCCTTCATCTTCAGCCAGGAAGCAGTTCTAAGCTCCAGACACCTATGCTCCTTCCCCACCAGGAGAGGTGTGACTGCCAAGGAGGGCTCTGGCCTCCTGAGCAGGTGAGAGAGCCATATTGTATCCCAGATCCCTCAGAAACCAGTCTGCACAGGAGAGCCTGCTGACTCTCCTGAGGCCACATAGCAGACCACTGAGACTCAGGAGAGAGTTGGATTCCCAGGAGTGCTGACAGAGGCTAACAGAATCACAGGAGGAACAAGCTCCAGCCAGAGACAGCTATAACAACTAACACCAGAGATTACCAGATGGTGAAAGGCAAATGTAAGAATCTTAATAATAAGCTGGGCATGGTGGCGCACACCTTTAATCCCAGCACTTGGAGGGCAGAGGCAGGCAGATTTCTGAGTTCGAGCCAGCCTGGTCTACAAAGTGAGTTCCAGGACAGCCAGGGCTATACAGAGAAGCTCTGTCTCCAAAACCCAAAAGAAAAAAGGAAAAAAAAAAAAAAAAAAGAATCTTACTAACAGAAACCAAGACCACTCACCATAATCTGAACCCAGCATTCCCAACTCAGAGAGTCCTGGATACCCCAAAACACCTGAAAAGCAAGACTCAGATTTAAAATCATATCTCAAGATGCTGGTAGAGGATGTTAAGAAGGAAATTAATAACTGACTTAAAGAAATACAGGAGAACATGGGCGAAACAGGTAAAAGGCCTTAAAGAGGAAGCACAAAAATCATTTAAAGAATTGCAGTAAAACACTGCTAAACAATTAGAAGCCCTTAAAGAAGAAATACAACAATCCCTTAAAGAATTACAGGAAAACACAACCAAATTGATGGAATTGAACAAAACAACCCAAGATCTAAAAAGGGAAGTAGAAACAATAAAGAAAACCCAAAGGGAGATAACTCTGGAGATAGAAACCCTAGGAAAGAAATCAGGAATCAAAGATGCAAGCATCACCAACAGAATACAAGAGATGGAAGAGAGAATCTCAGGTGCAGAAGATTCCATAGAGAACATGGGCACAACAATCAAAGAAAATGCAAAATGCAAAAAGATCCTAACTCAAAACATCCAGGAAATCCAGGACATAATGAGAAGACCAAACCTATGGATAATAGGAGTAGATGAGAATGAAGATTTTCAACTTAAGGGGCCAGCAAATATCTTCAAAAAAATTATAGAAGAAAACTTCCCAAACCTAAAGAAAGAGATTCCCATGAACATACAAGAAGCCTACAGAACTCCAAATTGGTCTCCCAAAATTTATATGCCTCACTACAGGGGAACCCCAGGGCCAAGAAGTCGAGTGGGTGAGGGTAGGGTGGGGAGGGAGGGTGTGGGGGAATTTTGGGATAGCATTGGAAATGTAAATGAAGAAAATACCTAATTAAAAAAAAAGAAAAAAATTCTCGCTAACCGAATCCAAGAACACATCAAAATAATCATCCATCCTGCCCAAGTAGGCTTCATCCCTGGCATGCAGGGATGGTTTAATATACGGAAATCCGTCAATGTAATTCGCTATATAAACAAACTCAAAGATAAAACAAACCAATAGCCAACATCAAACTAAAAGGAGAAAAGCTGGAAGCAATCCCACTAAAATCAGGGACTACACAAGGCTGCCCACTTTCTCCTTATCTATTCAATATAGTACTTGAAGTTCTAGCCAGAGCAATTAGACAACAAAAGGAGGTCAAGGGGATACAAATTGCTAAGGAAAAAAGTCAAAATATCACTATTTGCAGATGATATGATACTATATATAAGTGATTCTAAAAATTCCATCAAAGAACTCCTAAACCTGTTAAACAGCTTCAGAATAGTAGCTGCATATAAAATTAATTCAAACAAATCAATGGCCTTTCTCTATACAAAGGATAAACAGGCTGAGAAGAAATTAGGAAAGCAACACCCTTCACAATAGTCACAAATAATATACCTTGGTGTGACTCTAACGAAGGAAGTGAAAGATCTGTATGATAAGAACTTCAGGTCTCTGAAGAAAGAAATCAAAAAATATCTCAGAAGATGGAAAGATCTTCCATGCTCATGGATTGCAGGATCAATATAGTAAAAACGGCTATCTTGCCAAAATCAAACTACAGTTTCAATGCAATCCCCACCAAAATTCCAACTCAATTCTTCAAGGAATTAGAAAGGGCAATTAGCAAATACATCTGAAATAACAAAAAACCTAGGATAGCAAAAACTCTTCTCAAGGATAAAAGAACCTCTGGTGGAATCACTATGCCTGACCTCAAGCTGAACTACAGAGCAATTGTGATAAAAACTGCATGGTACTGGTACAGTGACAGACAAGTAGACCAATAGAATAGAACTGAAGACCCAGAAATGAACCCACACACAGATGGTCACTTGATCTTTGACAAGGGAGCTAAAACAATCCAGTGGAGAAAAGACAGCATTTTTTAAGGTTTTTATTAATTTATTTTTTATTAGGTATTTTCTTTATATACATTTCAAATGCTGTCCCCAAAGTTCCCTATACACTTGCTCCACCCTGCTCCCCTACCCTGCTCCCCTACACACCCACTCCAGCTTCTTGGCCCTGGCGTTCCCCTGTAATGGGGCATATAAAGTTTGCAATACCAAGGGGCCTCTATTCCCAGTGATGGCTGACTAGACCATCTTCTGCTACATATGCATCTAGAGATATGAGCTCTGGGGGTACTGGTTAGTTCATATTGTTATTCCACCTCTAGGGTTGCAGACACCTTCAGCTTCTTGGTTGCTTTCTCCAGCTTCCCCATTGGGAGCCCTGTATTCCATCTTATAGATGACTGTGAGCATCCACTTCTGTATTTGCCAGGCACTGGCATAGCCTCATACGAGACAACTATAACAGGGTCCTTTCAGCAAAATCTTTCTGGCATATGCAATCGTGTCTGGGTGTGGTGCTTGATTATGGGATGGATCTCCGGGTGGGGCAGTCTCTGGATGGTCCATCCTTTCATCTTAGCTCCAAACTTTGTGTCTGTAACTCCTTTCATGGATATTTTGTTCCCTATTCTAAGGAGGAATGAAGTATCCACACATTGGTCTTCCCTCTTCTTGATTTTCTTGTGTTTTGCAAATTGTATCTTAGGTGTTCTATGTTTCTGGGCTAATATCCACTTATCGATGAGTACATATCATGTGAGTTCCTTTGAGATTGGGTTACCTCACTAAGGATGATATCCTCCAGATACATCCATTTGTCTAAGAATTTCATAAATCCATTGTTTTTAATAACTGAGTAGTACTACATTGTGTAAATGTACCACATTTTCTGTATCCATTCTTCTGTTGAGAGACATCTGGGTTCATTCTAGCTTCTGGCTATTATAAATAAGGCTGCTATGAACATAGTGGAGCATGTGTCCTTATTACCAGTTGGGAACATCTTCTGGGTATATGCCCCGGAGAGGTATTGCTGGATCTTCTGGTAGTACTATGTCCAGTTTTCAGAAAACCGCCAGACTGATTTCCAGAGTGGTTGTACAAGCTTGCAGTCCCACCAGCAATGGAGGAGTGTTCCTCCTTCTCCACATCCTCGCCAGCATCTGCTGTCACTTGAATTTTTGATCTTAGCCATTCTGACTGGAATGAGGTGGAATCTCAAGGTTGTTTTGATTTGCATGTCCCTGATGATTAAGGATGTTGAACATTTATTCAGGTGCTTCCCAGCCCTTCCGTATTCCTCAGTTGAGAATGCTTTGGTTAGCTCGGTACCCCATTTTTTAATGGTGTTATTTGAATTTCTGGAGTCCAGCTTCTTGAGCTCTTTATATACATATACATATATATCATCCTTACTGAGGAAACCAAATCACAAAAGAACTCACATGATATTTACTCACTGGTAAGTGGATATTAGCCCAGAAACTTAGAATACCCAAGATACAATTTGAAAGTCACGTGAAACTCAAGAAGAACAAAGACCAAAGTGTGGACACTTTGCCCCTTCTCAGAATTGGGAACAAAACACCCATGGAAGGAGTTACAGATACAAAGTTTGGAGCTAAGATGAAAGGATGGACCATCCAGATACTGCCACACCCAGGGATCCATCCCATAATCAGCCACAAATGCAGACACTATTGCATACGCCAGCAAGAATGTGCTGAAAGGACACTGATATAGCTGGCTCAATTGAGGCTATGCCAGTGCCTGGCAAACACAGAAGTGGATGCTCACAGTCAGCTATTGGATGAAACACAGGGCCCCTAATGGAGGAGCTAGAGAAAGTACCCAAGGAGCTGAAGGGGTCTGCAACCCTATAGGTGGAACAACAATATGAACTAACCAGTACCTCCAGAGCTCGTGTCTCTAGCTGCATATGTTGCAGAAGATGGCCTAGTTGGCCATCATTGGGAAGAGAGGCCTCTTGATCTTGCATACTTCATATGCCCCGGTACAGGGAAACACCAGGGCCAAGAAGTGGGAGTGGATGAGTAGGGGAACAGGGAGGTGGGAGGGTATAGAGAACTTTCTGGATAGCATTTGAAATGTAAATGAAGAAAATACCTAATAAAAATTTGAGGGAAAAAAATCAACAACAACAACAACCTAGAAACAAAATTGTGGAAGGAAGTGGGATATACCGATTTGAGTGGAGCTGGGAAAGAGGGTATGTTCCAAATACAGTGTAGGAAATTCTCAAAGAACTAATAAACATGAAAAAATAATACATTATAGATAGCAAATTTGCCAAAAGAGTGAACACTCAATCTTTGAGATTCCCAAGGCCCCAGGTTAGTTTACTCTGTTGGTTTTCTTGTGGAGTTCCTGAACCACAACCAAAGAGCACACACAGGCTGGACTAACTCTCCTCCCCCTGCACATATGTAGCAAATGTGCAGCTTAATTTTCATGCAAGTCCCCCAACAACTGGAACAGGAGCTTACCCTGACTGTGTTTGTCTGCCTGTGGATCCCATTCTCCTAACTAGGCTACCTTGTCTGGCCTCAGAGAAAAAGGATGTGCCTAGTCCTGCAATGACTTGACCTGCCAGGGTGAGTTGATACCCAGGGGTGCCTCTTCCTTTGAAGAGAAGGGGAGAAAGGGATTGGGGAGGGGCTGTTTAATGGGTGTACTGGGAGGAGGGAGGCCTTCAATCAAGATGCAAAGTGATCAAATAAATTAATAGAAAAAATGAACAAACAAACAAAAAAGAGTAGATGTTTAATATTCTCTTCACAGAAAAGAGAACTTGGTAAGGTGATGGATACATGAACTAACCTGATTACCTCTTCCATAATCCAAACATAGATTAAATGACAATGCACACAATTCTCATTTACAACTAAATGTTCATTTTTAGGACTGGAAAGATAGTTCAGCAGTTAAAAGTAGTTGCTGCTTTTGCAGTAGCTAAAGGTTGAATTTGTAGTACCTACATGGCAGATCACAACTGTCTATAACTCAGGTTCGAGGGGATCTGATGCCCTCTCTGGCTTTAGCAGGTACCAGGCATGCACATGGTACACATACATACATGCAGGCAAAACATTTATACACATAAAATTAAATAAATCATTTATTTTATTACTCAGTTAGATTTTGGAACAGGGTTTCTCTGTGTAGCCCTAGCTTTCCTGGAATTTGCTCTGTAGACTAGGTTAGCCTTAAACCAGCCTACCTCTGCCTTCTAAGAGCTGGGATTGAAGGCAGGTGACACCACCACCCAGCTAAGATTTAATTTTTCAAGCAAAATTACTAGAAGTAAGAAAATATGCTTTTAATAACGTTATTTTGACTGATTAAGAAAGAAAGAACAAACTAGGTATGCTCCCAAAGTAAGTGGAAGGGAGGAAAGTGAGCAAGGTATTTAGAGTAAGAGGAGAGAGAGGAAAGTGTGATTTCCTTAGCTTTATCATCATCTACATGCCTTAACGCTTTGAAAGGGGAGACAGAATAGGTGGGTGGCACCAGACACAGGAAAACACAACTCAGTGATGCCAGCTGCAGAGAGGCAGGCACAATGGTGGTGGCCATACCCAGCACAGAAAGGCATCATACCTCAATGTGAATGGTGACCAATGGAGCCCATGATGTCGCTCCAGCATCAGGGAGAGCATGCTGACCTGACCTGCTCTATTAACACATCCAGAACACGGTCCCGAGGGCCACTCTTAGATTTACAATGCCTATTATTGAGTTGTATACCAGCCTACATATTGCATGTCAGTATACACACCTTTTCACACTCTTCACCATATAACTTGTCGTTTTTAATCTCCCACACTGATGTTCAACATCTCCTTACCATCACCATGAACCATATTTGCCATGTGACTAAAAAGAGTGACTGAAATGCTGATATGGGATCTTTGATTTATTTCATCTGAGGCTTCCCAGGAATATTCTATGATTTATGCCCCCACACAGCTGTCTGATTAATTCACTCTGGGCTACAAAGGCAACCCATTAAAGGCATTATGATTTCAACAAGAACCCCAGTAAGCACAACAGTGACATCTTGTGCCTTGGAACACAGTGTTAGCAGAGACCTGTGCTTCTTAGTTAACATCAGGGTGATACATTAGATGTGACCAAACAGAACAACTGAAATTGTTTTAAAATACTGAAGCTGGAGCTACAGAGATCTTTCAGTCATTGCCTCAAAAGCATGAAGGCTTAAGTTCCATCCCCAGACCCCATGGAGTTGCACTTGTAATCCCAGAAAAAGTGAATGAGAGGCAGAAAGAGTGGTTCCCTAAAAGCTCTGGAACCAGCTAGCTTTGCCTATTGTGAAGAGTTCCAGGCCAAGAAGAAACCCTGTCTCAACAGAAAAATAAATGCAAGGTTCTTGAAGGATGATATATAAAGCCATCTTCTGACCTCTACATGCACACGAGCACCCCCACACATGTACATCCACACAAACAGAAAAATTAGTTAACTAATTAATTAAAATACTGAAATGTCTCCATTGATGGACCAATCCCAGCCATACTTGGGTGTGGTGAACAATTCCAATGGAATGCTAGTTTTTGTTTTATTCTAGATATATCATTTGTGGTTTATGAAGTTCAAGGGGAAGGAGCTACTAAGGCACAGGGGTGACTTCCTAGCAGGGTGCTGAGAAATCTGGGACTAGAAGTTACCACCTTGTTGGAGAGAGACTTTTAGGAGAGACAGATGTGTGGGCTTGCCTAAATCCCAGCTCACCAACCTACCCAGATGGTGCACAGCCTTCTGGGGGGGGGGGGCGGAGAGTGACACACAAGACTGACAGTTATTCACACAAGATTCCTAGCTTTGGGGGGGTGAGATACTATGCCTATGATGAAATAGGACCATCAAACAACAACAAAACCAAGAGCAAACAAACTAGAAGAAAGACACCTACCTTTTATTACCCACTGAAATGATCAGATAAGAATTTTTAAGCACTTATGACTCCAGGAATTAATGGGCAAATTGACAAGTGGACAGTCTCACCAGAAAATCAGTCTTAGAAAGAGCCAAGTGCAGACCTTAGAACTGGAGAACATAGTTATGGAAATCAAGAAGCCAACAGATGGGGTTCACAGCCTGTTACTCAGCAGAAGACAGGTTGTAAACTGGAACCAGGACATGGAAGATTGAACGAAGAGCATGAAAGAGCCTGAGGCATGGAAAAGGGCCTTTCCACACCTGCCATTGGAATAGGGAGATAGATCATTGTGTGAAGAGTAGATTAAAACTCAGCCATGCACTGTGGAAAGTCGCTATTGTCCAGGATACCCACAAGTCTGAGTCAGATGGATACCATGTCCAGGAATTTAAGACCAGCCTGGGCATCACAGTGAGACTCTGCCTCAAAAATAAAAAGTTATCCCCTATCAGATTTATGATTGATAAAAATCCTTTCCTAATCTGTTGGTGGCCTTTTTGTCTTATTGACAGTGTCTTTTGCCTTACAGAAGCTTTGCAATTCCATGAGGTCCCATTTGTCAATTCTTGATCTTACAGCACAAGCCATTGCTGTTCTGTTTAGGAATTTTTCCCCAGTGCCCATATCTTTGAGGCTTTTTCCCACTTTCTCCTCTATAAATTTCAGTGTCTCTGGTTTTATGTGGAGTTCTTTGATCCACTTAGACTTGAGCTTTGTGCAAGGAGATAGGAATGGATCAATTCACATTCTTCTACATGATAACCACCAGTTGTGCCAGCACCATTTGTTGAAAATGCTGTCTTTTTTCCACTGACGGTTTTAGCTCCCTTGTCAAAGATCAAGTGACCATAGGTGTATGGGTTCATTTCTGGGTCTTGAATTCTATTCCATTGATCTACCTGTCTGTTGCTGTACCAGTACCATGCAGTTTATATCACAATTGCTCTGTAGTACAGCTTGAGGTCAGGTATGGTGATTCCACCAGAGGTTCTTTTATTGTTGAAAATAGTTTTTGCTATCCTGGGTTTTTTATTATTCCAGATGAATTTGCAAATTGCCCATTCTAACTCAGTGAGTTGGAATTTTGATGGGGATTGCATTGATATATATATAAAGAACTCAAGAAGCTGGACTCCAGAAATTCAAATAATTCCATTAAAAAATGGGGTACAGAGCTAACCAAAGCATTCTCAACTGAGGAATACGGAAGGGCTGGGAAGCACCTGAATAAATGTTCAACATCCTTAATCATCAAGGAAATGGAAATCAAAACAACCTTGAGATTCCACCTCACTCCAGTCAGAATGGCTAAGTCAAATAGTCAAGTGACATCAGATGCTGGTGAGGATGTGGAGAAAGAGGAACACTCCTCCATTGCTGGTGGGATTGTAAGTTTGTACAACCACTCTGGAAATCAGTCTGGTGGTTTTTAGAAAACTAGACATAGTACTACCAGAAGATCCAGCAATACCTCTCCTGGGCATATACCCAGAAGATGTTCTAACTGGTAATAAGGATACATGCTCCCCTATGTTCATAGCAGCCTCATTTTTAATAGCCAGAAGCTAGAAAGAACCCAGATGTCCCTCAACAGAAGAGTGGATACAGAAAATGTGGTACATTTACACAATGGAGTACTACTCAGCTATTAAAAACAATGAATTTATGAAATTCTTGGGCAAATGGATGTATCTGGAGGATATCATCCTTAGTGAGATAAACCAATCACAAAAGAAGTCACTTGATATGCCCTCACTGATAAGTGGATATTAGCCCAGTAACTTAGAATACCCAAGATACAATTTGCAAAACACAAGAAAATCAAGAAGAAGGAAGACCAACATGTGGATACTTCATTCCTCCTTAGAATAAGGAACAAAATACCCATGAAAGGAGTTACAGACACAAAGTTTGGAGCTAAGACGAAAGGATGGACTATCCAGAGACTACCCCACCTGGGGATCCATCCCATAATCAGCCACCAAACCCAGACACTATTGCATATGCCAGCAGGATTTTGCTGAAAGGACCCTGATATAGCTGTCTCTTGTGAGACTATGCGGGGGCCTAGCAAACACAGAAGTGGATGCTCACAGTCATCTATTGGATGGAACACAGGGCCTCCAATGGAGGAGCTAGAGAAAGCACCCAAGGAGCTGAAGGGGTCTGTAACCCAATAGGTGGAACAACAATATGAACTAACCAGTACCCCCAGAGCTCATGTCTCTAGCTGCTTATGTAGCAGAAGATGGCCTAGTTGGCCATCACTGGGAAGAGAGGCCCCTTTGTCTTGCAAACTTTATATGCCCCAGTATGGGGGAATGCCAGGGCCAAAAAGTGGGAGTGGGTGGGTAGGGGAGCAGGGTGGGGGGGAGGGTATAGGGGACTTTCAGAATAGCATTTGAAATGTAAATAAAGAAAATATCTTTAAAAAATAAAGAAATAAATAGGTGTACAAAACTAACAGCATCATTCAATTATGAACTTATGAACTTTTACAAACCTGAAGCAGGATAAATAGGGAGCAAAGAACACCAGAGTCATCATCTTGCTTGCCGTGAAAAACTTTAAAGCATTGTAAAAGGGCTGCAGAGATAAGTAAGTCACAGCCTGAGAACTGAGCAATCCATAAAACTGACAAAAGTTTAAAACCCACATGATATGTTTATATCAGAGATCAAAGATGATAAAAGAACAACTTACTTTCCCAAGTCTTGGAGGCCTTGAGTTACTTCAGGAAAGATTCCTAGTAGCAGTTCTCACGCCTTCCGTTTCCAAGTGCTCCACAGACAGGCCTCTCCTGGGCTCCTCCACCCTGGTATCTGCAGAACAACATTGGGGCTCAGGAAAAGTCTTCCTCCTTCTGACAGTGCCCTCAACTCCAACCAGAGCTCCAGTATCTGGCATCCAACAGCTTCTTCATGGTGTGTAAGGTAAGGTCTACAGATCACAGTGCCATTTCTTCACAGTTGTCTTCAACATTTAGTCAATGCACATTAATCCAGAGTTTTAAGAGATCTCGTTCCCAGGCTCAAATTGCCCTTTACTAACTGAGCCCAATCCTAGCTATTGTGAAGATGAATAAGATAGAAAAGTCCTGTATTCCCAGTTCATAACACATAGATCTCCCACATGGAGGTAACAGAGGCATAGAGCAATCTAGAGTGCAGGATGGCACAGGCCAGAGTCTGTCGCTGGCCAGAGACTGCTGCCGTCTGTATTTCTTAGCCTGTAGAAGGCATTGAGAGTGTCCAGGGAAGGTACTTCTTCATTCACTACTTGGTCAGACAGAATCATGCAGAAAGGCTTTACCCAGTTGTGTGTGTGAGAGAAAGGAGCACGCGGAAAGGAGCGAGGGGGGCGGACGGGGTGGGGAGGCAGATCTAACTTTCCCACCTCTCAAAAAAGAAAAACAAAAAAACAATTGAACCAAACCACTCCGCATGCCTTCCTTATTCCCTTCTCCTGCAGTTGCCTGCCCTGTGGGGGCAAGCTTGGCAGCTGGAGGCTAGGATGCGCAGGGTTTGGTTTTGCTCTTTCAGAACCACTGTTACTCTTGCCTCTTCCAAGGGCATCTGAGGTTCTTACTCTCGATCATCAGGGAAATTGCCCTGACAGGACTTGGACTTTGCCCGACTGGCACTGCTTCAGCATTCCAGTCATCAAGCCCCACAGAAAGCACTAGATGCTCCTTTAAGTCTATCCACTTTCCCCAAATTCCACAGTTGAACGCAAGGACTACTTACTGTAACAAACTAACGCCCCAGTATCCAATGTAGCCACTTTAAGAGTAAAAATTGAAACATCAACTTAAAAAGGAAAGCAGGTTCACTTTGTAGTGATCACACAAAAAGCCTCCAGCAATGTCTGCAGGTTTGTGCACACATGCACACAAACTTAAACTCTAATGACACTCACTCCTCCACCCCTGCAATAATGAGACATTCCTTTATGCAATATATGCCACCCAAGGTCAGAAAGAAAAACTTAAATAAGAGAATACATATTTTCCTGGAATTTTGCTTTTGTTTTGTTTTGTTTTGTTTTGTTTTGTTTTGTTTTGTTTTGTTTTGTTTTGTTGTTTCAAGACAGGGTTTTTCAGTATAGCCCTGGCTATCTTAGAACTCACTCGTAGACCAGTCTAGCCTCAAACTCAGAGATCTGCCTGCCTCTGTCTCCTGAGTGCTGAGATTAAAGTGTGTGGCACTACCTCCCAGCTTTCATAGAAATTTTTAATGTTATAAAAAGTTGGTTTTCACTAAATTAATTACATAATTTCCAACCAAATATTAACATTATTTTAGAAATTTCAAAATAAAAAAATTTACAGTTCACCTGAAGGCTTATACACACACACACACAAGAAATATATAGACTAGTACAACCAAAAAACAAAACATAGGAAGAATACTTTCAGCAGACCAGATGAAAGGATAAGCAATTCTATGTATGAGTGTAAATATAGAGACCCAAACTAGATCCTGATTTATAGGAACTTCCTCTACAAAAAAAAAAGATGACATCTAAAGTCCTCAGAGTATAAAACCTTGTACAATCATTATTGCCTAAGGGCCAGGGACACTGCAGAGGAGGGTGGGGTTGTCTAGCATTCCCAGGATAACTAAAGAAGAGAGTGGAATGTGGAAGGGGAGAGGGAGAGTGGGAGGGGCGAGCGAGAGGGGGAGAAGGGAACAGAGCAGGGAGTGAGTTAGGAGAAGACAGAGAAGACAATACTGAAAGAGAACAATACTTAGGAAAACTATATTGACATCTGGAAAAACTATATGCCTGATCCTTATCTCATATCTTACCTTAAAATAAATTAGAAGTTGATTAAAGTTGAAGGGGTGGAGATAAGACCAAAAAGATAATAGAAATAATTATCTGGCTATTACTTTAATCTATAAGTAGAAAGGACTCTCTAAGATTGACATCAAAGTAGAAACCATAAGTACTAGCTAATGTGAACATGTAAAGTGTCTGTATGATAAAAAAAAAAAATACTGTTGATTGGTTCCGATGCAATTGTGACAGCATGATGTTAAAAGTGAGAGAGGTTTGGCTGAGTGACAGAACAAAGTTAAAGGTCACATCATCCTTGCAAGGAGACAAAGAGCCCTGTGCTGACTGGTTACGACTGGTTACACCCGGAAACTGCATTAAGCAGCACAGCAGGCCTGGGGGTGGGAGATTTATTACATCAGAGGAGAGGAAAGGGCACTCTCACTTCCTCTCCCCACAGGTAAACACTTATTATTTTTTCTCAGCATATCTACCAACATGTAGAAAATGATGTATCTATCTTTATATCTATTTCCCTCAAAAAGCTAGAAATTAGTTTGTCTATTCCACCCTCAGAAACTAAAACCTTGTAAACTTCTACAAAGTTCAGTTCAGTAGCAATGAGACTATTAAAAACAAGACAGAACCAAACTACACACTAAGAGGTATTCTCAGGGCTGCTTATTGTTTATTTATTATACAATAATACACTTAAGAAAAAACAATATGTGGGAAAATCCATACACTATGAATACATCTATATACAACAACTAACCAAAGTCCTGCCTCCCAGCACATCTGCAATTCATGATTTCTGCAAGGGAACAGTGTGAGAGTACACATACACAATGAAATTTGGCGTAGAACTAAGAAAATTCCAGAGCAACGTTGAGACAAAGGAGAAACAGTGGGAAAGATAAAAACAGAAACTGACACAGACAGTGCATGGTCTGCACTGACGGTTATGTGTAAGACCTCCTCCTGCCACAAGCTAGTTCCTGCTTAGATGAACTTGACCTCTTCCTGTGCGTTACTGGGATGTTTTATAATAAAGATGTCTTCCAGTGTATTATGATGCAGACATAGAGTGAGGTGTTTGGGGTGCCAATGGATGTGAATCAAGGTGAAGCCAAAGTAAATAGAAGGAACAAACCATAAAGGGAAAGGCTGAAATCAAATAGAACCTAGAAAAGAATGTTTTCTGAATGTATTCATGTTAAGTGAAAAGAGAGAAGATGAAATGACAAAAGAGGAGACTTCAGAATGGAAACTTCTGATCAAACAGGGTAAGGAAATGCCTCGAGAGTCAGCAGCTTCGGCAAAAATGAGTTCTGTGAATCATATAATCCACCCAGAAAACACAAGAAGGATGTCGAAATGTGAAGCCATCCCAGAGAAATAGTTGATGAGCTTAGCCTGCCCATACAGTCCTAAGCCCAGATGTCTTCTCTGGTAAATTCTATCAAGTCTCTAGGAAAAGCAAAGAGACCAAAAGCAGATGTGTCAATATAAGAAAAACTATAGACAATCATCCTAGAGGAGATGGATACAGAAAAGTTTAAGTATTAGCAAAACTAATCTGCAGTGCACAAAATGATATAAAATAGATAACAGTTCTTGATATCAGCTACATGATTTCTGAACATCAATAATATTTTGGCAAAATAAAGCTGTTCTTTGTCAGCCTGATAGAGAAGTGTCTGGATAAAGCCTATTGCATGAGTGAAACACTGACTATGGTTTTTAAAATTGAGGTGGAAAAGCCCACTCTCTCTGTGAACAGACCATTTCCTGGGCAGGGGATGATGAGCTGTGCAACAGTAGAGACAGCAAGCTACTGATCTCTGTCCTTACTTACGAATACAACATAGTCAGCTCCCTCAAGCTCCTACCATTGTAATTTCCCTCTAAAATATATCATTCTTGCCTAAAACTTTGTTAAGGGATTTTATCACAGCAACCAGAATAGAAACTGAAAAAAAACAATATTTTCCAATTAATACTAAATTTAATATGCCAGAGTAACAGTAGTTCAATTTAATATTTTAGTTACTATATAGTTTGAATTATATTGAGTTTTCCCCTCAGAGACAGCTTATGGTTATCAATTATTAGCTCAGAGCTACTGTAATGTTACAATGTAACAGAATGCCCACACATCCAGGCAATCTGAATTTAACACTGAAAGTTCTACTCAGCCATAAAACTGCAAGTGAATGAGTTTCAAGTTTAAAAAGATATTGATAGGCAGTTTACAAAAGAATAAATACAAGAATTTCCATGCATATGAAATAATGTCCATAATTAAGATTAAAGAGTACAGTAAAAGTCTGACCAAGCCTACACTCCCAGAACTCAGAGAGACTGAAGCAGGAAGATAAAAGATTGAGGACAGCCTCGAACAGAGAGGCTGTCCCCTACAACAGTATTGACAATAAACAATACAAATAAAAATTAAGCAAAAGTTCTGGTATAATAAGATTAGTACTGATGTAGATGGTAACCTCTAGTGTATAGAATTTAGAGAAACAGGGTTCTTACATGTTATCAATAGGAGTGCATATTTCTATAAGCTATTGGATAAAAACTTAACCATGGACGTCAATTTTTAAGTCTGCATAATCTTTTACACCACATTTTTCAGAATCAGCCCATCAGGAAGGCCACTGTGAACACTGGAAAGTGTCTATTGTCAGCTTTCTTCATCTGAGTAAGTACAAAAACTAGAAATAAATTCGTGGTTAAACAATGTAATTTTGCTTGACTGGTGTAAACTTACAGAGTTAAATTAGAACAAAACCTTTACCTTTACAACAGGACATGAGACATGGAAGTATCAATGGCTGTACTTACCTGAGTTAGAAAGAGGTTTCAATACACACTACATAAGAAGTAGGCCATACAGACATAAAGCTGAACTATAAATCAGCACATGTGATATAAAAGCATTTGGTTTCCCCCCAACCCCACAGTGGTTTTTCTTAAAACAGGGATACACTCTGTAGCCCAGCCTAGAACTCACTATGTAGCTCCAGCTGGTTTTGAGCTCACAGTCCCCCTAACCCTGTCTCCCCAGTGCTAGAATTACAAGTATAGTCTGTCTTGTATGTTTTCATGGCAAACAAAACTCTGTATGAACTTTTATCAAAAGAATAATAATGATTGTTAGAGGACAGTAAGGTGTGTAATTAGGGGTGTGTGTGTGTGTGTGTGTGTGTGTGTGTGTGTGTGTGTGTGTGTGTGTGTGTGTTGCTTGTTTAGTTGAATGAGTTTGGGGTTTTTTTGTTTTGTTTTATTGGTTTTGGGTATTGGGGGTGTTGTTTGGTTGGTTGTTTTATTTTGTTTTGTTTTGGTTTTTTTTTTTTTTTTTTTTTTTGAGGCAGGTAATTCCACAGCCCAGGAAGGCTACAAATTCACTATGTAGCCCAAGCTGATTTTGAATTCTTAAACATACTCCTGCCTCTGCCTTCTTAGTGCCCACATTAGAGCTGTGCACTCAGACTGAATTTTATTTTTACTTTACAGCTATTCCAACTACCTAAAGTTTTCTAATCCCATATTAATTTGTGTTTTATGTACCTGTTTGAGGAGAAGGGTTCATATCAATAAATATGTGCAGGCAGAAGCCTAAGTACAACTCCAGGTAGTATCATTCCTCCAGTGCTATGCACCTTGACTCTTAAGACAGGACCTCTCCTTTGGAGCACTCAGCCCTAAATTGGATGCCTTGATCACATCCCTCCCCTCAAGGCTTAACCATGGGATGGACAGGTTTAAGTCAACTTGACACAAGCTGAAGTTGTCTGAGAGGAGGGAACCTTAGCCTCCATAAATTTGGGCTGCAGGCAAGCCTGTATGGCAATTTTCTTAATTAATGGGGAGGGCCCAACCTACTGTGGGTAGAGCCATTCCTAGGCTGATACTGGCTCTAGGTTCTATAAGAAATCAGGCTAAGAAAGCCATGAAGAGCAAACCAGTAAGCAGCAGTGCTCCACAGCCTCTGCATCATCTCCTGCCTCCAGGTTTTAGCCCTGTTTGAGTCCCAGTCCAGAATTCCTTCAATGATAGACTATTATGTGAAGTGTAAGTCAAATGAACCCTTTCCTTTCCAAGTTGCTTTGGTCATGGTGTTTCAGCACTGCAACAGTAACAACATGGGATCTATATGGAAGAGAAGGCAGCAAGACTGTAAGAGCCAGAGATGGTAGATGACTCCAAGGAAACCTATGGTTTTATATGATGCACATATGAACTCACAGAGACTGTAGCAGCTTGCACAAGACCTGCACAGGTTCAATACAGACAAAATCCCAGCACAGAGAAAAAGAAACAGGCATAAAGTACCACCCCTAGCCAAGAAGCAATTTGCAGCTATTAGCTTCTGGGAAGGAGACACTAGGTCTATCAACCATGCTCCAGAGCAGGCAGGCCTCTTGCCTCTTGCAGGAGTAATTGACCGGCACAAATTGGGCTCCATGAGACTTTTTTTTTAGTTGTTGTTGTTTAAGAGAGAAAAAGAACGTGAAATTGGATGGGGTGGGGGCTCTAGGAGAAATTGGGAGAAGAGAAAGAATGTGATCAAAATATATTAGATTTTTGTTTTAAGAAGAAAAGAAAAAGAAAAAACAATGGGGTCTCTCACTGGCCTGGAGCTCCCCAAGTCAGCAAGCCTCCCCTAGGGGCCTGCCTACAAGGATACACTACCACATCCAGGGTTTTTTTTTTTTTTTTTTTTTTTTTTTGATGTGGATTCTGGAAGCTAAACTCGGATCTTCATGTTCGTAATACTAGCACACTACCCACTGATCATTTCCTTAGTATCATATATTAAATTTTAATGGAAATCTTGAGTTAAAAATTTAAGGACTTGAATGAATCCTTATGTGGTAGTTTGAATATGAATTGCCACCTGGGCGTGGTGGCGCACGCCTTTAGTCCCAGCACTCCGGAGGCAGAGGCAGGCAGATTTCTGAAATTGAGGCCAGCCTGGTCTACAGAGTGAGTTCCAGGACAGCCAGGGCTATACAGAGAAACCCTGTCTTGAAAAAAAAATTGCCCCCACAGACTCATGTGTTTAAATGGTTGGCCATAGGGAGTTCCACCATTGGGAGGTATGGCCTTGTTGGAGGTGTGGCCTTATTGGCAGAAGTGTGTCACTGTGGAAGCAGGCTTTGAGGTCATATATGTTCGAGTCTGGCCAGTGTGGCTCACAGTCCCCTGCTGATGCCTGAAGATCAAGATATAGAACTCTCAGCAACATGTTTTCCTGGACCACATCCTGTCTAAACCCTGCCAAGCTTCCTATCATGATGATAATGAACTAAACCTCTGAAACTGTAAGCCAGCTTCAGTTAAATGTTGTCCTTTACAACAAGAATTGCCGTGGCCATGGTGTCTCTTTGCAGTAATAAAAACCCTAACTAAGAAAACTTGCCTTTCCCATATCAACCTCTCTCAGAAGTCATAACTATGAAACAAACGGCACAGAGCAGAAGTCCCCTCTCGGCTTTGCTGTACTTCTTTGCCCACACCAATGAAAACAGTTGGTGAATCAGACTCCAGAGTGCTGGCATCACCCACACTCTTATCTCATCGCCTGGCGTGCTGCTTGATGGATGAGTTGTGACATCATAGTGTATAGGGATGCATGCTAAGTAGGAAGAATCCACTGAAAGATGCTTAAGTCAATGCAAGGAAAGAAGGGAAAAGTATGTCAATATAGAAAAAAAAAAACATGTCTTAGTGAGAGGTCATGCATTTTTATTAAAGCAACTTAAAATTCCTCAGTCCATGGAACAGCAACTTTTCCATTGATAACCACCTTACTTTGCTTTCTATCACTGCCGTAAACCATGACCAAACCAACTTCAGGAGGAAAGGGGTTATTTGGCTTACACTTTCAAATCACATTCCAGCATTGAGGGGTGTCAGAGTAAGAACTCAAGCAGAGCAAGAACCAGAAGCAGGAACTG
This sequence comes from Mus musculus, assembly GCF_000001635.26. NCBI lineage: Eukaryota > Metazoa > Chordata > Mammalia > Rodentia > Muridae > Mus > Mus musculus. The sequence goes on from NC_000071.6 coordinate 29,138,079, forward strand.
AAGCCTCGTGGCTTGCTCAGCTTGCTTTTTTATATAGCTCAGAATTACCTGCCCAGAGGTGATCACACCCACAACAGGCTGAGACCTCCCACAGACTTACCTGTAGGCAATTTGATAGAGGCATTTCTCAACAGACGTTCCCTCTTCTCAGGTGGACTCTAGCTTGTGTTAAATTGACAAAAACAAAAGTAGCACAATAATAAAGTTCCAAATATCTTAGGGGAAAAATCAAGAAGCAACAAGTTAGTGTGTTCTGAGTTTTAGCACTCTTAAACTTGAATCTTCAAATGAGATAAAGCAGTTGTCAAACAGATTTTCATGTCTGTTTGGGTCTTAAAGAATAAGTAAGCCAGTGAACACTCAGTCCTTGTGTCTGGTGTCTGGGACTTGGAGCAGGTAGATAGTCGGTATGTGCATCTTCTAATGGATGGATAAGAGTCTGTGTGAGAAGAATGTGTATTCATGGGAAGACAGAGACACAGCTAGCAGATGGGGCTACTCCAATGTAAGAATTACATGTCTGTGGTCCAATTGGAACCCAACACTCTTCACTATTGAAATAACCAACCTAGTAGCAGGCATGATGGGTCCCTAGCTCATATCTGTTAATTGCTTTTTAAAAAAAAAAGTAACAGGTAATTGAGACAACTCCTCTTCTTTCCATCCTGTCATCCCAGAAGATAGCCTTCTCAAGCAGGCAATACAACTGAAGTTGCCTCAAAAGGCAAAGGCCTCCCAAGCTTACTATGTTCATTACTCCACAGAACATCTGATTACCTAAGAAGGAGCTCATTTGGTCTGATATAATTACACATATGCTTGTTTACTCTGTCATCATGCTAGAACACAACTCAAAGTCTACCCAGATACCAGCGTCATATTCTTGGTCTTCCCAGACTTTGTGGAGCCAAATAAACATCTATTGCTTACAAATAACCCAGACTGCATCATTCTGTTACAGCATCAGAAAACAGACAGAAACACTGATTTGTCTATAGGAATCATGTGGAGATCTACATACAAGCTCAGTTAAATTTGAAACAAAAGAAGAAAAGAAGATTGATAGAAAAGTTTGACCTAACAGTGCAGCATGGACTCACAGAATAAAAGTACTTAGCAAGACTCCGGGTCACAGTGAACTGCCGGTATGCTTATCCCACTGGTAAGATCAGTCTTCCCAGTTGTGCCTTGGAGTCTTGCTCCCCTATCCCTTTGGCTATGACTCATGCTCTTTAGAGACACCCTACCAAAGTCCCAGGCCTTTACTGCGGATACATTATAAACTAATAAAGAAACATTCTAGTTTAATGCATTGTCTTTCAAGTTTATCTAGATATCAATATCCATGAAATGTACAAAATTGTACAACTAGACTAGCTCCTAGGAAATCACCATGCTCTGCCTCTCTCTACACACATACACTCACAAGCTCTTGAGAGTAATCAACTCAGCTTTCTAGTAATCTCATAATTTGCAATTGCCTATGAAGATTTTAATTTTGATCATTGTGTCTGGCCAAGCCCAGCTCCTCAGCCCCAGGCATCTTTTTTTATTAGATATTTTCTTTATTTACATTTCAAATGCTATCCCAAAAGTTCCCTATACCCTCCCCCTACCCTGCTCCCCTACCCACCCACTCCTACTTCTTGGCCTTGGCATTCCCCTGTACTGGGGCATATAAAGTTTGCAAGACAAAGGGGCCTCTCTTCTCAATGATGGCCGATTAGGCCATTTTCTGCTACATATGCAGCTACAGACACGAGCTCTGGGGGGTACTGGTTAGTTCATATTGTTGTTCCTCCTATAGGGTTGCAGACCCCTTCACCTTCTTGGCTACTTTCTCTAACTCCTCCATTGGGGGCCCTGTGTTCCATCCTATAGATGACTGTGAACATCCACTTCTGTATTTGCCAGGCATTGGCATAGCCTCACACGAGACAGCTATATCAGGGAGAATGGATAAGATAAAAAATTCAGGTGACAGCAGATGTTGGCGAGGATGTAGAGAAAGAGGAACACTCCTCCATTGTTGGTGGGATTGCAAGCTTGTACAACCACTCTGGAAATCAGTCTGGTGGTTCCTCAGAAAATTGGACATAGTACTACTGGAAGATCCAGCAATACCTCTCCTGGGCATATACCCAGAAGATGTTCCAACTGGTAATAAAGACACATGCTCCACTATGTTCATAGCAGCCTTATTTATAATAGCCAGAAGCTGGAAAGGACCCAGATGTCCCTCAACAGAGGAATGGATACCGAAAATGTGGTACATTTACACAATGGAGTACTACTCAGCTATTAAAAAACAATGCATTTATGAAATTCTTGGGTAAATGGATGTATCTGGAGGATATCATCCTTAGTGAGGTAACCCAATCACAAAAGAAGTCACTTGATAAGCACTCACTGATAAGTGAATATTAGCCCAGAAACTTAGAATACCCAAGATACAATTTGCAAAACAAGAAAATCAAGAAGAAGGAAGACCAACATGTGGATACTTCATTCCTCCTTAGAATAGGGAACAAAATACCCATGGAAGGAGTACAGAGACAAACTTTGGAGCTAAGGCGAAAGAATGGACTATCCAGAGACTACCCCACCTGGGGATCCATCCCATAATCAGCCACCAAACCCAGACACTATTGCATATGCCAGCAAAATTTTGCTGAAAGGACCCAGACATCATTTTTATTGCTCTCCACTTTTCAACAATTCTCAGCTAGTGTGCTACCCACTGCTTATATGAGCATGCACATCAAGGCATATGCACAGACTCTGTGCCCTGTGCTGAGACTATCCTGTATCTCCCTATGCTTTCAGGTCTGGGCAATGCTTTTCTTTGTGGTATCTAACCCTGCCCCCACCTCCAGCCTTCCACCAACTACGATTTTCCTCTTGGGCCCCACTGCTTGCCTCTACAGTTCTACAGTTATGTGAGTCAACACTTGGTTTATCTTCCTTCCCTAGATTTTGAGATCAGAGACAAGCCATTCTATAACTTGACTTTTAGACCCTGGGACTACAACCTGTTGAGTATATATAAAATATTAGGATGAGATGTATCTAGGAATCAGTCTCTCACGGAACAGCAGTGTAAAGGGAGGTGCAAACATGGACTGGGACTATCAACTAGCCATAGAAATTGTTGAGAGGATGGAAATTGTGAGCCTGAGTGTCAAAGGGACAGAACCCCAGTGCAGTCATTCACGATATCTGTTGGAAACATCCATGCATTTGTTAAACAACTACAGAAACTGCCTGTGAAAACTGACAATCTGTCGAAATTGGGTAAAGCCATTATACTCAATTTAAAGTATAGGTTTCAAAGTCAAAAAAATTACAGTGCACCCTGTGGCTGGAGGCAGCTTGCAGGAGCACCCATGGGCTACTATAGCTTCTGAACTGTGAGGATTTCATTTTATAGTAGGGAGAATCCATTGAAAGATGTTTAAGTCAATGCCCTATCTTTCTAAGTGATATCTTGAACTAGGGAATAATTTAGATAATAAATCCACTTCAATTACTGTCCATTAGAAGAAAAACATTAAGCTGAAGCAGAGCTCATGGGAATTACAATTTGTGTTTCGGGTAAGGACTAACTCAATGCTGCACAGGCAATGGCGCTCTGCACTCCTTACCTGCTTTCTTATGGAAAGAGCACTGGACATTTAAATGACAGATTGTTCACAATGCCTGCAAAGGGATAAGCTAGAGTCTTACAATGTTGTGTCACAAAGTTGGACTCCCCAGCTTTTGATAGAAAGACTTCCCAGTCTTTCCTGTTATTTGACTTCTCTCAGCCATTCTGGTGTTCATGAGATCTTCCTGCACTTTCAAATAGAAGCAGACAACCGCTAACTCTGGGGACACTAGAGCTTGTGTGTGTGTTTGTGTGTACACTAGAACTTGTGTGTGTGTGTGTGTGTGTGTGTGTGTGTGTGTGTGTGTGTGTGTGTGTGTGTGTGTGTATGTGTGTGTGTGTATTCTAAAACTATAGGTCAACCTTAGTTGTAATTCCTCAGAAGCCATCTACCTTGTTTTGAGGATCTTACTGGGTCCTGGAGGTCACAAATTAAGCCAGGACATGGTGGCCAGTGAACCCCAGGAATCCATCTCTGCATTGCCAGGACTGGGATTATAGGCACGTGCCACCACACCCATCTGTTTTTTTAGGTGTTCTAGGAATTGAACCCAGGTTCTTATGCTACAAAGCAAACACTTTACCAACTGAGCCCCCTCACTAGCCTCATCTTAAAGAGTCTTGCTAGCTCAGCCCTATCAGAACTCACCCAGGCCTGCCCAGCTGCAGTCATGTGTGCTCAGGCCACATAGTCAGGTCTATTACCCAAGCCACTTTGACAGGTCAGGTCTCAGAGAAAACAGCTGGTTCAAGGGTTAAGTAAATGCTCCAAAATGTATCTATTTCAGTAATTTTCCTTAAAGCATTCTGGAAAAAGAGCACTAATGATTTACGCTAATATCCATTACAAGACAGAGAAATTTATTTTTGTGCTTGTGAGCATTTAAGAATCCTAACTGTCCTATGTCAGCACAGAGAACAGTGAGTCAGGACTCGGCGCGTGCGCGCGCGCGCGCACACACACACACACACACACACACACACACACACACACACTGTCTTCTGTGCAGTCCATATGACTGCTTCATTCAATAGAAAAACAATTAAGAGCAATGACTTTCCTTCCTCTTTTGCCTCATCTTAGCAACGGGAAATCCGTCAGGAAGCTACCAATCCAGTGAGTGTTCAATGACCGTATTGGACAGAAGGAATGAGTCAGGGGAATCAAAATATTCTGATATTCCAGGGAGGGTAGAGAGTGTTAACACACCCGTCACATCTAGTCTTTCTTTCTCCCTCCTCTCTCAGTAGCATAATTCTCCCAGGCCCACACCAACTGCTATCCATGAACTCCAAAGCCTCAGAGGCAATCCATTGATTAAACTCATTCCCTTAAGGGTAATGAAAGCAGCAATAGTGGATCTAAGACTGATGGGATAAAATGATAATATCCCAGCCATAAATGGCTCCCAGGAGAAGCTAGGATATACCTAACCTTCAAAGACGCTTATTTGAGAATTAATCCTACAGCTCACGTGCCCCAGACTAGGTATAATTAGGAAGCATATGGGGGAGGGAGGATACTATGAGCAGAAATGAGATGGGTGCTTAGGGGAAGAAAAATATACTCTAGGGAAACAGAGTAACTTTTCTTCCTAGGACAAGTGATCCTGTCATTCACAAGTGAGCTGAAATCCCAAGGTCCTGAACAGCCAGTGGGTACATCCTGCAGCAGCACTGTGGTCCTTACAGCACAGGTCACATCTTGCTTGTCTTGTTTCCTGCATTTGTGTTTTGGGGGTTTTGGCTTTGGGGAGGCTCTGATCTTCCAGAACCAAAGTGGTAAGCTATAGGAGAAACTTAATAGTGTTATATTCTCTGTACTGGGTACTTGATATTGTTTATAAAAGGAGAGAGAAGGGGGATTCCAAGGATGGAGGAAGGAAGGGAGAGGGAGGGAGGGAAGGGCGATTCTGGTCTTACTGTGCTGTGTGCGGTTCTAGCCATGGAGAAGGGTGATGCAGGGCTGTGCAGCAGTGGACGATGCAGGCCTTGCTGTGCTGTATGGGGTTCTAGCCCCAGCCTGATTTCTTTGAGTGGCATTATAGTGCACTGTTAATGTAACCAAAGGCCCTGACTTTTCACTTATTTTCCCAAACACCTGAGCCAATAACCGAGTTAAATTTAGTTCTTAATTTTCAATTTTATGTAAACACGTCCTTTGAAATACCATGCCACTGAATGTTTTCTATATAGTGGTAACCCTGGGACACCTCTACCTACTACATTCGTCCAGAGCCAGCTAACCCTCCAGCTTCAAAGCCCTCTCTGCACCCAGTTCCCAGGGCACTCTTGGACCTGCACCTGTGCTCTGGCCTCTCTCTGCCACTATCAGCACACACCATGCTAGCTCCCAGGCCTGCATTTGACTTCCTCAGGAACTCTCTCCCGTGCTTCCTCTTGTTAAAATCTCTTCTTTCTCTTCAGGGTAAGTTCATTACATTATTCATCTCAGGTTTAATATTAATAAACAAAACTCAAAATCCCAAAGTCACACAAGTGTTTTTGGTGTATATTGCCTTACCAGAGTGAGATGTTATTCTAGTGAGACAAGAAATATGAAGATGGTGGTTTACCATCAGGCCAGTGAAGCCAGCCCTCTGCTTGGTATACCACACCTTTAACACAGAGCAACAAGGTCTACAAGTCCCCACTCAAGAAAAGAGCCACCTGCAGATTTGACCTCTTAGGGTGTGGGAACTTTTTCATCTTTATTGTTCCAATCCCTGTACATAGATATCCACTAATTAATTAAACATCAGTCATTATTGTAAGATTCAATTATTTTTATTACCTCATACCAAAGCTTTCCCTAAGTTTAGGTCATTAAATAATAATGGTTACACTTTTTTCCACAGCACTTGTGTGTGGAAGTGCTTTGCCTTTTACACGCTTTACCTAATGTAATCCTTGTAAGAACCCTTTAGAAGCAAAGATTGGAGTGATGAATAAAAGCGATTAAGTAATTTGCCCAAGTTCAAAACACTGGTAAATGATAGAACTACTTTTCAAATACAGACCTTTTTGATTTCAGATAAAAGTTAAAACAAGTTTTAAAATAATGCTCTTTACTGGTTAACTCTCAGTTAATCAGAACATTCATTTAAGGACAATTCCCCAGGGTCCAAAACTGTGATCTCAAGGAAACCAACAAGCGGCACACAGCTAAAAATGTGGCAACCAGGGACTGGCCTCTCCTCCCTGAGGTCAGTGTTGACCTGCCCACTTGCTCCTCACAGCAAGAAATGAGTAATTTTTTTTAAAATCTGGCCCTCAGGATAAAATGACAGAATATTCACAGCACAAATACATCATCAGACACACATGCATGCCCATGCTCACACACACACCATGTACACACAAACACACACACATGCATGTATATGCACATACACACACTATTGCCTACAAATAAATTCCTTTTTAAAACTGGTCCTTCCCCAGCACGGGTGGCTTAGTAGAACCTGGAAAGGACAACATTCTGACAGCATTCTGACCTTAGCCTTGAACATCCAGTACAGAGCTGTTGGCTGTTAACACCAGCAACATCAGAAATGCCAGGCTGTAATTAGAACCCACGCAGGCAATCCTGTCCCGCCTTTCCCCACGTGCCCCTTAGGCCCTCTACCCTAACTATCCCTGTCAAAGGTGAGAACTCATTAACCAAGTCTACTGTCTGACTGTATTCAATACTTGCTGAGGGTTGTGGCTGTGCAGACTCAGTGTTACTTCATTTACAGAAATTTAAAGTTTGATACCACCCCCAAAGAACTGGACTTGTTATCAGGAAACTGACAGAGGAGTGCTTGGCTGTAAAGGGCAGCAGGTTCCAGCAGTTTCTCTTGAGGTTAAAGACACAGTCCTAGGGCAGCAATCACAGAAATACGGGGGATCTAAATAGCCCAAGCTCCACCAGGACCCTTTCACACATGAAAGATAACCTAGTTCTCTACACCCCAGTGTCCTCTATGCCATAAAGTGTACCACTCACCCGTGCCATTTCACACATTACATGTTCATGCATGATATACTCTTGCTAAAGTCCCTCAGACCTCGTCCCTAGCCAGTAGCACTATTGAGAGGAAGTGGGATCTTTGGGGGGAGGTGCTTAGTGAGAGAAAGTACAGCAATCGAGGGTGCAACCCTGAGAGCCATGCTGAGACGGTAGCTCCTTCTATGTCTTCATTTCTTGTTCACAGGAGGCGAGAGGCTTCCTTCGCCATGCTCCCGACATGGTGCTCTACCTCACCACACAACAAAGGCCAACAGAGTGACCATAAACTGAAATCAAGGCCAAAGTACGCCTTTCCCCCTGAAAGCTATTTATCTTGGTAATAGACACTAATATACTATTAGCTTAGAAACATTCACATGGAATCAACAAGTAAAATTAGTATTGGAGAATCACAAGGCGCTCAGAAACATAATAAAATTAATTTCACTTATTAAAAAAATCCTTCACCAAAAATATACATATTTTCATTCACATAAAAGAGAAATAAATAGAATCTTAAACCACAAATAAAAATTCCTTTTTTACCCTTAAGTATAAAACATATTTGGAGTCACATTTTATTGGCACATCTTAAAATGAATTCAATTTAAAAGTACTCATTGTTGATAAATAGACAAAAAAAAAATCAATGCCAGAAAAGTTATCATTAAACTAATAGTGGTAACATTTAAAATCTTGTCACTGAGGTAGAAGCCATGAACAATCTCTCTGCAGTAGAACCAAGTCTTCTCTCTGGAATTAATACAACAGAGACCCATAAAAGATTAATCAGAACAAGAATCAATAACTTCTCAAGTGCTAATAAGCACTGCCTTGTTCTGTGATGTGTTGGGCAGTTTATCATGGTTAGCCGCATGGAGATTTATGGAAAATCCATAGTTAGAACCAAAGGATGAGGTAATGCACACTTAGTAAATGAAGCCCAGTTACGTCTATGCCTAATCCTGTGAGTTCCAAGGCTGCAAGATAGTTTTTTATTCTGTTAGCAACGTACACATACTCACATACACACACAATGCACAGTCACACACACTCATACACACTCACACACATACACACCCACACACATATACTCATACTCTCACACACACTCACATTTACACACACACATACATAGGCACACACTCAAACACTCACATACACACTCACACCTACACACACATTTTTAAGGATAAGGAAAGAGTCAGCCGTGCAAGAGACATTGTTAGGGAGACAACTAAGAAATATAGAATGCTGCTCAGAGGAACATCTGCCTGCTGGGTAGAAGAAGATAAAAACATATCCTAAAAATCAACTTTTTTTCTGCCTTACTTTCTATCCAAAGATCACCTTTTCCTGGATATTTTTTTTGAAATTTACATGAAATACCTTTAGGATCATTTAGGTCTTTATTCTCAATCAAGCTGATGGATCTTCAGGTCATGTGAGTGGCTGAGTTAATAGGTAATTAATAGTTCATAAATTGTAGGCCGTGACCATTAGGTTATCTTACTGAGTTTCACAGTATGCCATGTTATTAATTTAAAGCATCAAATTATATGTTTAGTAAATTAATATTTGAAGCAATATTATAATCATAAGAACACACCTAATCAAATAGATGGGACCCAATAAACGTTGCCATAAATCTGAAAACATAAAGTAAAAATGTAAGTAATTACAAACAAGTAAATCCTTGTGGGCAGTCATTTTTTTTTTGAGTGTCAAAGATTAGAAAGACCAGATAATAAAAATAAGCTAAATCACTAATTTTATCAATGTTTAAAATGGAGATAGATGAGCAATATGAAATAGTCCCACTTTTCTTAACTAAAAACAATAAAAGTTTGCCATAATAACAAACTGGCAAATCATGTTTTTCTAGACATGTGATAGATCTTGATGATAAATAAAAATGGAGGTTTTCTTTTTTTTTTTTTTTTTTTAATCAAAAAGGTCTGGTGATGGCAACTTCCAATGGTGACCTGCCTGCAGCACATGCGGGTGCAGTAGCAACACAAACGCTGTGGAAGTAATCAACAATTCTCTAACTGGACTTAAGGCCTGCTCCAGGCCTTGGAATTTATTCCTGACCCTGCTCTGGTTGCCATGAACCTGAGACTGCATAGGCCATGGTCCTATAGGAAAACCAAATACCACTAAGGGACACAGAAACATTCTACTATACCATAAAATAGTGTCTCACTGAGCCATCATCAGAAACTGACAGGAACTACCATAGAGACCCACATCTGGACAATGTACATAGAGGAAGAGATTTTGGAGCCCCTCAGTTCTAACTAGGATGTCTCCATCAAACCCTTTCTCTCGAAGCTCAGAAAGCTATGCAGAAGAGGAGGTGGAAGATTGCAAGGGCCAGAGAGGAGGAATGACACCAAGGAAACTGTTTACCCTGGCAGGACAGGACTGGTGCACATATTAACTCATAACACGCACTAAGGCAGCATGCACAGGTTCAAGCCAGATGGGGTTCCAGCACTGAGTGGACACAAAGCCCCACCTCTAAAACAAGAAGCTATCTACAATGGGCCATTGGCAAAGGAAAAATTAGTTTTCTCCAGAGGAGTCCTACTGGGTGTATTAAACACACTTAAAGGTAGGCCAGCACAAAACAAGGTCAATGTTATTTTTTAGACTTTTGTTTCATAATTGTTTTGATTGGGCATTTTTGTCTTATTGATCTTTTGCTTGATTATGGTTTCCAATTTTGTTTTCTATAGGTTATGTTTGTATGTATATGTGTGTTTCTTGTGTGTGTGTGTGTGTCTGTGTGTGTCTGTGTGTGTGTGTGTGTATGCATGTTCAGTTTGACTTTTGTTTCTTTGTTTGCTTGTCTGCTTGCTTGCTTTCTACAGAAAGAAAAAGCATGGCACTGATAGATCAGGGGATGGAAAGAATCTGAGAGAAGTCAGGGGAAAATATGATCAAAATATATTGCATGAAAAAAATTCAACAATAAGAGAAAATAGATAGGTAGTTAGACAGATAGATAGATGATAGATAGATGATAGATAGATAGATAGATAGATAGATAGATAGATAGATAGATAGATAGATAATGAGGTAAATAGATTTTCTTTAACGATGGAAACAAACATGCATAATTTTACAGACTTTTATACCCATACCTTCATACCTGTCTGTATCACATGCTAAGTGAGTTGCAGTTTCCTTTGAAGTCCTTTACAAGGCCATTAGTTTGACAGCTTAACTGGATAGTGCCAGTGATGCCAAGCCTCTTTCCCACCCATGTTTCATTCTGAAGAAACCTGAACAGAAATCTCACAAAACACTTGTGTAAACACAAGGACAACAGTTCAGCCTACAGAAGGCCAGTGAGGGCCAGGTACAATGTTCCCTTTTCCAGACAGTCTAACCTTGCCTTAAAGAATACGAAGACTGTACCACAGTGGTTCATATGACAGGGCAGAAGCACAGATCAGGGCATCTGTCTCCACAGAAAATCTAACAGGTCTATGTCAGAGGCATGTTCACCTCCCCTGACCAGGAATGTACTGAACTCCTCCTCTGGCCATTCTTCTTGTGGTTCTGATGATGGTGTCCATGTGTCTTTTCACACTGTAAAGAAGGAAGTTTTGCCTAGTTTGCTTTACAATTGGAAAGGCTGCCTTCTACATTTCCCTTGGCAGAGCAGAATCCCACTCCATTCCTAAATCTCTTTCAGGGCAGTAAAACCTGTTCCCAAGGGCTGGTCCTCAATGGAGGAGGACACAAATTCCTGAGAGCGGGCTCTGTGGTGTGGAAGGTGGTGGTAATGGCTGTATAGTACTGAGGTCATCCATGACTCTTCATCACTGTACCTATCTATGGGCTGGAGCATTCATTTGCATGTAGTTCCCTTCTCACCCAGCAAGATCTGCCTCAACAATTTAATTACCTCAGAAACTGTAACTAATTATTAAAGTATAGTTCAAGGTCACAGCTTGTAATCACAGGATAATTATCTTTACTGTATAAATCACATCGTTTTGATGAAATATAAAAGTTACATGGCAAATAAACATCTAATTACACGGCAGAGTAGATGTAATTACTATTAAGTAATCTATCAGAATATGAAATCATTGCTGAATGTGGTTATAATGATTGGCCTTGTTATTGCCAGAGACTTTGCATGGCTACTGTGTATTATAAAATAAAAAAATTAAAATACATGATGTTAAGAAAACAGAAGGCTTTTCTGAGGGTCTGTTTGATTTTGAGCTTTGTATTTACCAAACAAGATCACAAATCTTTTTATCAAATCTCAAATGGAAGTACTTCAGAAACCTGAGAGAAAAAGAGGAGGAAGAATTGAAAGAATGGAAGGAAAAAAAGCAGATACAAATTCCTCCCCATCTGCACGAGATCCTCACAAAAAAAGAACAAATGTTAGAAAGGAATGAGGGAGGGCGGAAAGGGAAAAGGAAAGGGAAGCAAAGGGGATTAAGAGAGAACAGGAAATCTGGTGTCCAGTAGACACTGCAGTGAACAACTACGGGTGAGTAGCTTTCAACTTAAAACTGTGCAGTTAGACTTTCAGGACACACACACACACACACACACACACACGGAGTGGTGGGGGCAGGAGGAGGGTGATATTTACATTCCAACCTCAAGGGAGAACAGATTGTCCCAAGATCATAGTCTCTACTCAAATTACATAAAAAACAGGGAGGGTTGGAGAGGCAGCTGCTTTTACAATACTTGCTGCTCTTGAAAAGGACTTGGGTTTGGTTCCCAGCATCCGTATGGCAGCTCACAATTACAGTAACTCTATTTCTGGAGGATCTGATGTTCTCTTCTGACTTCCACAGGCAACAGGTACACATGCAATTTACACCCATACATGCTGGAAAACACTTATACACACAACATAAAATAAATAAATAAATATAAAATAATTTTTAGGGCTGGCTAGGGTAGATCTAGCACACCTTTAATCCCAGCACTGAGGAGGCAGAAGCAGTCAAATCCCTGTGAGTCCCCCACCAACCTGTTCTATATATTAAGTTCCAGGCCATCCAGGAGGGTATATAAATGCAAGAACCACCCCCCAAAGGTGTGTGGTTGTTGCTGCTGCTGGTTGCTGGTGGTTGCTGGCTGGAGATAGCTTGACAATAAACATTAAAATTGTCCCAAGGAACTTGATGCCCCTAATCAGCAGTAAGTAGTCTAATGATATCGATTTCCTCTTTCTCCTCTAGTCTTATTTCTCTCCTACCTAGTGTTGGCGGGTCGCAAGGAATAAGAGTGGAGAAGTGTAGTAGAAATAGAAACCCATAAAGTAGCCAAAAGTCCAGTAATAGGTACTTATGCTCATTAGCAAATACAAAAGAAATTAAAGCCAGTGGACGCATGTAGAGCGGCTACCTCTCTGTGTACCATATGGTTGTACTTGTTTTCCTTCTGTTTTCCATCATTTTCTCCCATTACTTTTGCTCTTAATTCTATTTTTTTTTCTAGACAGGGTTTCTCTGTGTAGCCTTGGCTATCCTGGAACTTGCTCTGTAGACCGGCTGGCCTTGAACTTATAGAGAGCCACCTGCCTGTTTCCCAAGTGCTGGGATTAAAGGCATTTGCCACCACTGCCCAGCTTATTTCTCTAATTCTACATACTAGCTTTCATCCATTTTGGACTCTAATGAGTTTGTCTATTTGCCATATATCTGAGAGCATTCCTTTACTGTCTCTACTGTTACTCCAAAAACACTATAGCCTATACAAAAAGCTCAATTTGAACCAATATTGAGAAAACCAATATTGAGAAAACAGGAATAAACTGGAGTTTGTTCAGAAGAAAGAAGAAAGGGTAAGAGATTGGAGAAATTAAGACAAACAGGCAAGCAGACAAGACAGGTGAGATGAGACCACAGGAGGGAACTAAGACAGTAGTATCTATTCCCTGTCCCTACAGGTCAAACCAGCACAAGTAAGGGAAACTCCTTCATTCCTATAGGAAAGAGCCTGTGGGAAAATTAGAAGATGCCACCTAACCATGAGACTAGAGTGATAACAGATTAATAAGCTACTTAATTAATTAGCAAAATACTAGCCAAGTCTGAGACTTGCAGCTATACCTGTAAGGTTGAAGACCAGAAACTCCAGTCAATGTCGGCAGTGGAAGGCAGAGGAGCCAGAATTTGTGGCTAACAAAGCAGAAAGCAAAGATGGACAGAGGGCAATCTCAGCTACACAGTATACATGAACAGTGTGTGATCATGTTGGAGACTGGTTCCAAGGGCCAAGCACAGAATGCCTTCACACCAAACATGGGCCCCCAGTATGCTTAGAGAATTCACGACACTCTGTCCAGTCACTACTGTAATCCCTACAGAAATCCTTAGCAACTTGGCAGATTTTCTCTCATGGAACCCCACCACACTCCCATTTTTGGAGATTTCTATTATTTTTCCTTACTCAAAGATGCTTCTGATTGCTTACTCTATATGTGTTCACGATCTTTAATCATCATCAGTGTGAGACAGCAAATTCAGCTGCCCTTGCTCCAGTTCACTTTCAGTGACTGTACACCTGTTGACTGTCTGATGTCTTAGTCCCTGGATCACTGTGAGAAAGACCCTGCTATTCTCAAAACACTGTACCTCTTTTCCTCCAGTTTCTCTTCCTGCTTCAGGAAATTCAGTGAACCAAAGGTAGGGAGAGGTCAGCCTCCTTCTCGCAGTCATCTCAGTGCTGAGCCTCCCGGGAGCTACACCATGTAAAGCTGATCGTGCCCAATGGTTTGCATCCTTCCCTTTCTTCTTTGGGACATTGAGCACTGTGATATCAATTCCACATACATATAAGGAATGAGCTCATTTCCCTAAAGACACTGCCTGGTGGCCTTAAGCACACTAAAAGTTATCATTTTAAAAAAGTGCTCTTTAAATCAACATGAGCACAGGTCATATGAACTTCTTATACTTCTTATGAAGCAACATGTCCAGGGCCTGCATGTGTAATATATATTATATTAATTATATTATATTATAGTTAAATTTGTACCAGGTCCTCAACATATATATTATGGCTTACATTTTAGTGTTTTTATGGGATTCCTGAGTGTGCAAATGAGTGGGTCTCTGATTCTTGTGCCTTCTCGTGGACTCTTTTCCTTCTGTTGGCTGGTCTTGTCTAACTTCAATATGATAGCTTGTTTTATCTTATTATATTTTATTTTGTCATATTATTTTAAAAGGAAGGAAGGAAGGAAGGAAGGGAGGGAGGGAGGGAGGGAGGGACTTGCTAACACTGAAGGAAGAAATTTTATAGGTCCCAACCTTTAAACATAGAACTATAAGTAAGGAGTAAGAAATACTGAGAGCCACAGTCAGCTATTGGATGGATCACAGGGTCCCCAATGGAGGACCTAGAGAAAGTACCCAAGGAGCTAAAAAGGTCTGTAACCCTATAGGAGGAACAACTATATGAAGTAACCAGTACCCCCAGAGCTCATGTCTCTAGCTGTATATGTAGCAAAAGATGGCCTAGTCGGCCATCATTGGGAGGAGAGGCCCTTGGTCTTGCGAAAATTATATGCCCCAGTACAGGGGAACGCTAGGGCCAGGAAGCAGGAGTGGGTGGGTTGGGGAGCAGGGTGGGGGGAGGGTACAAGGGACTTTTGGGATAGCATTTAAAATGTAAATGAAGAAAATATCTAATTAAAAATTGTTTTTGAAAAAAAGGGGGGGGGGGGCAAGTGGGAGAGCCACCTTGAGTCCTGGGTCCCTCAGAGACCAGTCTGCCCAGGAGACCCTGTGAACTGAAGAAGCAACATATCTTCTGGGACAGGCCCCGGTTCGGGCCTTCATCTTCAGCCAGGAACCAGATCTAAGCTCCAGACACCCATGCTCCTTCCCCACCAGGAGAGGTGTGGCTGCCAAGGAGGGCTCTGGGCTCCAGAGCAGGTGAGAGAGCCATAGTGTATCCCGGATCCCTCAGAAACCAGTCTGCACAGGAGAGCCTGCAAACTACAGAAAAAGCATAGCAGACCACTGAGACTCAGAAGAGAGTTAGACTCCCAGGAGTGCTGACAGAAGCTGACAGGATCACAGAAGGAACAAGCTCCAGCCAGAGACAGCTATAACAACTAACGCCAGAGATTACCAGATGGCAAAAGGCAAACTAAGAATCTTACTAACAAAAACCAAGACCACTCACTATCATCTGAACCCAGCACTCCCAATTCAGAGTCCTGGATATCCTAAAACACCTGAAAAGCAGGACTCAGATTTAAAATCATATCTCAAGATGCTGATAGAGGATTTTAAGAAGGAAATTAATAACCCACTTAAAGAAATACAGGAGAACTCTACTAAACAGGTAGAAGGCCTTAAAGAGGAAGCACAAAAATCGCTTAAAGAATTACAAGAAAACACTGAAAAACAAATAGAAGCCCTTAAAGAAGAAACACAAAAAATCCCTAAAAGAATTACAGGAAAACACAACCAAACAGGTGATGGAATTGAACAAAACCATTCAAGATCTAAAAATGGAAGTAGAAACAATATAGAAAACCCAAAGGGAGACAACTCTGGAGATAGAAACCCTAGAAAAGAAATCAGGAATCACAGATGTGAGCATCAGCAACAGAATACAAGAGATTAAAGAGAGAATCTCAGATGCAGAAGGTTCCATAGGGAACATGGACACAACAATCAAAGAAAATGCAAAATGCAAAAAGATCCTAACTCAAAATGTACAGGAAATCCAGGACACAATGAGAAGACCAAACTTACGGATAATAGGAGTAGATGAGAATGAAGATTTTCAACTTAAAGAGCCAGCAAATATTTTCAACAAAATTATAGAAGAAAACTTCCCAAACCTAAAGAAAGAGATGCCCATGAACATACAAGAAGCCTACAGAACTCCAAATACACTGGACCAGAAAAGAAATTCCTCCCAACACATAATGATCAGAACAACAAATGCACTGAATAAAGATAGAATATTAGAAGCTGTAAGGGAAAAAGATCAAGTAACATATAAAGACGGGCCTATTAGAACTACAACAGACTTCTCACCAGAGACTATGAAAGCCACAAGTTCCTGGAGAGATGTTATACAGACACTAAGAGAAGACAATTACCAGCCTAGGCTACTATACCCAGCAAAACTCTCAATTACCATAGATGGAGAAACCAAAGTATTCCATGACGAAATGAAATTCACATAATATCTTTCTACGAATCCAGCCGTTTAAAGGATAATAAAAAAGGAAAACACCAACACAAGGACAGAAACTACACCCTAGAAAAAGCAAGAAAGTAATCCTTCAATAAACCTAAAAGAAGACAACCACAAGAACAGAATGCCAACTTTAACAACAAAAATAACAGGAACCAACAATTACTTTTCTTTAATACCTCTTAATATCAATGGACTAAATTCCCCAATAAAAAGACATAGACTAACAAACTGGCTACACAAACAAGACCCAACATTATGCTGCTTACAGGAAACCTACCTCAGGGAAAAAGACAGACACTACCTCAGAGTGAAAGTCTGGAAAACAATTTTCCAAGCAAATGGTCTGAAGAAACAAGCTGGAGTAGCCATTCTAATATCGAATAAAATTGACTTCCAAATCAAAGTTATCAAAAAAGAAAAGAGGAGCACTTCATACTCATCAAAGGTAAAATCTACCAGGATGAATGTTCAATCCTGAATATCTATGCTCCAAATGCAAGGACAGCCACATTCATTAAAGAAACTTTAGTAAAGCACAAAGCACACATTGCACCTCACACAATAACAGTGGGAGACTTCAACACCCCACTCTCATCAATGTACAGATCCTAGAAACAGAAACTATACAGAGACACATGGAAACTAACAGAAGTTATGAAGCAAATAGATTTAACAGATATCTACAGAACTATTTATACTAAAACAAAGGATATACCTTCCACTCAGCACCTCATGGTACCTCCTCCAAAATTGACCATATAATTCGTCACAAAACAGGCCTCAATGGATACAAAAATATTGAAATTATCCCATGAATCCTATCAGATTACCATGGACTAAGGCTGATCTTCAATAAGAGCATAAATAATAGAAGACCAACATGTGGATACTTCATTCCTCCTTAGAATAGGGAACAAAATATCCATGGAAGGAGTTACAGAGACAAAGTTTGGAGTTGAGACCAAAGGATGGACCATCCAGAGATGACCCCACCCGGGGATCCATCCCATAATCAGCCACCAAATGCAGACACTATTGCATATGCCAGCAAGATTTTGCTGAAAGGACTCTGATATAGCTGTCTCGAGTGAGGCTATGCCAGTGCCTGGCAAATACAGAAGTGGATGCTCACAGTCATCTATAGGATGGAACACAGGGCCCCCAATGGAGAAGCTAGAGAAAGTACCAAAAGAGCTGAAGGTGTCTGCAACCCTATAGGTGGAACAATAATATGAACTAACCAGTACCCCCCAGGCTCGTGTCTCTAGCTGCATATGTAGCAGAAGATGGCCTATTTGGCCATCATTGGGAAGAGAGGCCCCTTGGTCTTGCAAACTTTATATGCCCCACTACAAGGGAATGCCAGGGCTAAGAAGTGGGAGTGTGGGGGTAAGGGAGTAGGGCCGGGGGTAAGGTATAGGGGATCTTCAGAATAGCATTTGAAATGTAGATGAAGAAAATATCTAAAAAAAGAAAAAAAGAAAAGAAAAGAAAAGAAAAGAAAAGGAAAAGAAAAAAAGAAAAAGAAAAAGAAAAAAGAAAGGAAAGGAAAGGAAAGGAAAGGAAAGGAAAGGAAAGGAAAGGAAAGGAAAGGAAAGGAAAGGAAAGGAAAGAAAAGAAAAGGAAAGAAAAGAAAAGAAAAGAAAAGAAAAGAAAAGAAAAGAAAAGAAAAGAAAAGAAAAAGATTGAGGTAGCCCAGACCCACAGGATAAATATGTGTGTGTGTGTGTGTGTGTGTGTGTGTGTGTGTGTGTGTGTGAATGTATTTGTTTATATGTGGATATTAGACATTAACTAAAATGATAGCCACCCAAGAATCTGTACGTCTAGAAAGGTCATGTACTGAGGAAGGTACTAGGAAGCAGGGCACATAGATGGCCCTGAGGTATGAAATAGAATAGATCTTTGGGTGGACTGTGGACAGGGGATGGAAATGATAAGGAAAGGATCAAGTAGGGAGAAAGAGGAATAATGAAATTAAGGGAAGGAATGCAGGGAGAGACAGAATTGAGGGCCATTTGAGGAGTGGGATGGAAATTTGGTGTTATGGAATCTCCGTAAATATATGAAGATAATGCTAATGAAACATCCAAATTAAAAGAGAGACAGAGTCCCAGCTGGCTGTCCTTTGCCACCAAACAAAGCTTCAAGTTCAGGGACTAGGTTACATCTGATTGAATTATTGGCCAAGCTGTCCCATGGAAATCTCCAAACAACCAACTCTGTTGCCAAAATAATAAATAGGTTGCTTTCTGCAAATGGATAGAAAGGTTCCATTGCTGAAGACAACATCCACACAAATCTTTGAACATGGGGAGGTAGAGCTGGTGCCAGCATAGAGCTTCACACCTATGTTCTAATGTGCTTGGTATGGGGAGATATTCTACAGGCTGCCAACAGGGAAATATAAACACAAACCCAGTTACAAAACCTTTGACCTACACTCTGTCTTGCTGCAAAAGATACTAGAACAATGGGAGTAACCTATCAATGTCTGATTTGACTTAAGGCCAACTTGCATGAGAGGGAACCCATACCTTGGGTGACTAAGAACAAAAGACTAGATTGCACAGAGACATGGGATAAAACTGGATTTTAAAAAGTGACATTAAAAGGACCCCTAATGCTATACTCATCCCAGATCAGTGCCTTATTCTGCCATCATCAGAGAGGCTTCCTTCTACATTAGATGGAAACAAATACAGAGAGCACTGACAAACATTCAGAGAGAGAGAGAGAGACAGATATTTTGGAGCACACAGGATGTCTCCATCAAATCCCTCCGTTCAGCGCTTAGGAAACCTCATGGAAGAGGATGTGGAAGGAGTATGGGAACCAAAGTGGATAGAGGAGACCAGGAGAACAAGACCCTTTAAATCAACTGAGCAGAGTTCATACGAGCTCACAGAGACTGAAGTAGCAAGCACAGAGACCGCAAGAGTCTGTACCAGATCCTTTGAATATATATAAAATGACTTTCAGTTTAGTATTTTTATGGGATTTCTGAGAGTGTGAACAAGAGGGAGTCCTGTGCCTTCTCGTTAAGCTCTTTTCCTTCTGTTGGTTTGCTGTGCCCAACCTCGATGTGAGGTTTTGCTTTATCTGATTGTATTTTATTTTGTTATGTTTTGCAGTTACCTTTTAGAAGTTTATTCTTTTCAAATGAGATACAAAAAAGTAGGGGATCCAGATGGGAGAGAAGATGGGGAGGAACTGGGAGGAGTAGGCAGAAGGGGGAACTTTAATCAGGATATATCATTTGAGAAAAAAAGCTATTTCTAATAAAAGGAGAAAGCCAAGAAAAAAAGAAAAGAGAAAAAAGAAAAAAAGTAAAAATTGCTGCCATGCTGTCTCCTAAGGTGTCAATATCAGTTGTCACGGCCTCTATTTTTTTACCCTCTATTTTCTCCCAGTGTCTTATTCCTTTTCCTTCAGTTCCCACTTTCATTTGCCACCTGATGACATTACATCTCTTTGTTTACATCTGGGAATCTCTTCAAGAAAGATATTATTTTGCTACTCTTACTCAGTAGCACCATGGTTTACAATTACTGGTTGGTTGTTTACTTAAGCTGTAATTAGCTCCATTCCTACCCTTAAAAATTAAAAATTTAGATTAAAATATTAAAAAAGAAAGAAAAAGAAGAAGAAGAAGAAAAGGGATCCTGAGAGCACTAGAAAGAGTCTTCCCCAGGGATGGGCTCCCTTATTGGTTATACATTACCAACTGGGCAGCTCTGAAACCACCACATACAAGTTGTGACACTAAACAGAATGAGTAGGTTGTATTCATGTATAAATCATATATATATGACAATTATGAATGGATAAGTACAAATGTGGTCATTATACAGATGCACATTCCTCAGCCATAAAATGAAGGAGGTACTGACACATGCTACTTATTTAACGAATGATCATGCTCAAAGAAAGTTACCAAACACAGAAGGTCCCACACTGATTACTTCCATCTGTAAGAGCTATCCTGAAGGAATAAATCTAGATGCTAGAAAAGAGAGCCAGAGGTATCTGCCAATAGGTACAGTGCTCCCTCAGAACCAAAGGGAAGCAGTGATTATACAGCAATGATCTTGGATGTTAAAAATGGTTGATTTTATGTTACATGAACTTCTCTGCCACAACCAGCATGTGGCAAAGGATAATGAAAGAATAATAGATAGATAGATAGATAGATAGATAGATAGATAGATAGATAGATAGATAGATAGATAGAAACAGAAATACAGAAACACACATACAGAGAAGCTGAGGTCAAGTGAACTGTGTGTACTCTAAAGTAGTGGTGCTTACTACGACACAGAACCTCAGTGCACATGTTATGTAAAGCACACGGGGGAGGAGTCAGTCATTAGGAAATGTCTGTAGGCAGCAGTCTTTGGCTGCAAACACTTGGGAGGAAGCTGCAGTTGCTAGTGTTTGCACACACTGATCTATCTTAGTAAACACTTGCACTTGCACACACCATCTACATCTGCATAGACCAGAGAAAGGTTTTCCCACCCCTCTGAGCCTCACCCCGGGAGAAGGCTTTGCCACTCCCATGGGTCTGAGGCACTGGGATTCTTGATATGGTCATATTCATGTCAGTAATACACATCCACTCACGGCTTCCTCAGTTGCCCACACTCAATGAGAGGAAGTCTGGGGTAGAGCTCAGCATTACAGTATACTCAGTCATATACTTGGCACTGGCTTTAAACCAGTTGAACACACTGTTCAAAGAATAGCTAGGAGAATCAGAAGTTCAAATAAAACACAATTACAGGCATACAACCACGAAGCTTAAATGTCTGATGGACACACATACTTCAATATGGAATAATTCTATATGAGGAAAAAGCTAAGTACAATGCAATTTGCTCATATTGTAAATTTTATATTCATATACTACAAATTAAAAATTAAGATTTTTAAGTTAAAATTTTTTAATTTTTAAAATAAAAAAATTTAATTTAAATTAAAATTTAATTTTAAATTCTATATCCATATGCTAGGTCTTAAAGAAATGAAAAGAATCCAGTTGCTAATACACACACACACTAGTGTGACTCAGACTTATCAAACACAGCCACAGAGACCCAGGAGAGTCCAAAGTATACTATGCCATGTGGTACCAGGAGCAGGCAAACTAGTCCACACTAATAGGCAAGTAATCTCAATTACCCACACATGGAAGTTAGTCTGCCAGTTTTGCAGTTTGAATGTCCTTGCTTGCAGGAAGTCCAGAGGTATCAACTGAAGACAGGTGGATAGCAGTGGGAAGAACCCCAGTAAAACAAGTTGTAAACTCGAGGTTGCTTACTGTTTGTGACTTAGACACGTTTCTCAATGCCTGTTTCCTCACTTTCTAAGGACAGACTCCCCTGCCTGTCTTCTTGCTTCACAAAGCCGAAATCCACATAAAATGCCATGGGCTGCAGTGGGCAACCTCCCTGGTCCTTGCTAGTCAAACCTCCATGTAGGAGTTCTCACACTTATTTGTTAATACTTGGAGCTTCCCAGCTGGGTAATAAGTCAGATTTGTTGGAGAAGCTATCACAATACCCACTTAACAAAGACAAGATGTCAGAAACCAGGTAGTTGGAGGGGAGAAAACGTTTACATTTCCAAATGGCATTAAAAGTCAAAATTATGTTTTACAAATTCCCATATGCTCAGGCAAGGTGTGAGCACCTCGTGACTGGGAACAGGGTCTGCTCCTGTGACTGTCTCTCCTCCCAGGGCTGTGGAGACAGCACTGCCCAGATGCTTCATAAGAGAATCTCCCAGGAAAGCAAGGGAGGACATGCACGTGTGTTGAGCATTTTCTCCATCCCAATGCACATGTTTTTCTTGTGCCAAATTTGACATTTATAGGGACAAAACAAGATAAGACAGCTAGCTTTGCCCCAAGTAGTGACCTCATACCTACCTTCGCAGAAGGTACAGTGCGGCAAAGTCCACAGGATCTGGATAGTCCTCAAAGACCTAGTGGCCAACTCAGCTCCTACAGTCATTCAACCTTTTGATACCTATGTTCCCACCTATACAGATGGGTATAATAATATAGGGGATATCTCCTTACAGTAACCAAATGATAATACGCATGCAATGCTTATTTCCTGGGTGTAGTGTTGCAGGGCATACATGCCTAACTCAGGGAAATGTACATGTTCAGAAATGGTGGCACTCAGGAGACAAACCAGGATTCAAGGAGTCTGATAACCAAGGTCACTAGAAAGCTGATGTCCTAGTTGGCTTTGTCTATCAACTTTTACACTTAGTCATCTGAGAGAATCTCAGTTGAAGGACTACCCAAATCAAATTGGCCTATGGGCATCTTGATTAATAACTGATGTGGGAGGGTCAAGATCAAGCCAGTTTGCAGCATTCCTCCATGGTTTCTGCTCCAAGATTTCTTGCCCTAAGTTCTTTCAGTGATAGATGAGAAGTGTAAGCTTAAATAATCCCTTTCTTCCCCATTTATAAATGATCTTAACATTAGAGGAGACAAGTGTTCTGAGTCTCAAAAGTATCTGACATAATGCTAAACCTAGAGGGAGCAACGATGAGTGTCTTAAGAAGACAGGTTTCAGAAAGGGCACCTGCTCTGTTGAGAAAGTCCCTCATGAGACCTGGGGGAAGTGTTGATTATACCAGAATCTGAAAAAGTCATCTGGATGTAAAGGGTCTAATCAGAGATGATACATTTGAAGACACTGATAAAAGAAATGCCACAGAGATGGAGAAGGAAGTGACAAGATGTGCTTGAGTCAAGTAGGTTCCAGGGAGCTGAGGCAGGAAGAAATGTGTACGGCACAATAAAAAGATTTTAAAGAACTAAAAGAAAAGCAGGGCTAGCTGTCTTCATGAGGTCAGCATACCCAAGGGACTGGATAGGACTTGAACAGCCACCAGTAAAGTAAAGGTAATTAGAATGAAAGGTTCAATGTGAGGGAGTAAGGAGAGATGTTGGTAAGTCACAGGTCTACCCTAGTGAGTGAGGAAACTATTAGGGAATGGACATCTAGAAAAAGAAAGGCAAGCAGAATGACCCCTGCATTCAGGGCACAGGAAATCAGGAAAGAGCACCATTCTTAAAAGGAAATAGTAGTTGGCAATTGAAAATATCTAAAATACTCAAGCAGTGATAGTCAGCACACTGAAGTTCCTGTCTGAGGGCTCCATACAGGGATCTGGATGGTCACAGAGACTCTACACATGGGAGCAGGCCTCAGTCACAGTGGTAGAGTAAGTTCACAGCAAAAGACAACAAGGAAAAGGGCCTAGAGTAATCCCTAAGCCACAGGCACATAAAACCTAAACTTATTGATTCCACAGGTTGACCACATCAGGGGACAAAAAGAAGCCAGGAGAAGCGGGTGGGGTAGCATGGAGTGCATCAGACAAGCACTGAAAAATAGGTAGTGCTTCCGGTTTGTGCCAGTTTACCTTGGGTGCGAACTCTGCAGCCAGTCCACAGCACCCAAAGGAGGCTCCACTCCCAGGCGCTCTAGCATGCCCAAGATCGTAGGATCAGGGGTGAGTAGGACACAACATCTGTTCCAACACCACAGGGAGTAACTGGGCCCAGCAGAATCCAGGGACGCAGGAACCCCACCCGACCAGTGACTTGGGTTCCCTCCTGTGTTGGTTTACGTTGGGCGTGAACTCAACAACCAATCCCATAGCACCCAGAGGAGGCTCAAATCCCAGGCGTTCTAACATACCCAGGATCACAGGATCACAGGATCACAGGATCACAGGATCACAGGATCCCAGGAGCTTGGTCACACTAGGATCTCAGGATCCCAGAGGCAGCTTGACTCCCAGGAACTCTGACACACCCAGGATCTCAGGATCACAGGATCCTGGAATCACAGGATCACAGAGACAGCTGGATTCTGAGGAGTTCTAACACAAGCAAGATTACAGGAAGGACAGGCTCCAATCAGATATAGTGAGGGCAGGTAGCACTAGAGACAAATCAGATGGTAGGAGGCAAACGTAAGAACATAAGCAACAGAAACCAAGGTTACTTAGCATCACCAGAACCCAATTCTCCCAACACAACAAGTCCTGGATATGCCATCACACCAGAAATGCAAAACTTGGGTCTAAAATCACTTCTCATGACGATGATAGAGAACTTCAAGAACAACGTAAATGACTTCCTTAAAGAAACACAGGAGAACACAGGTAAACAGGTAGAAGCTCTTAAAGAGGAAACACAAAAATCCCTTAAAGAGTTACAAGAAAACACAATCAGACAGGTGAAGGAAAGGAACATATGTTCATACCAGCCTTATTTATAATAGCCAGAAGCTGGAAAGAACCCAGATGCCCCTCAACAGAGGAATGGATACAGAAAATGTGGTACATCTACACAATGGAGTACTACTCAGCTATTAAGAAGAATGAATTTATGAAATTCCTAGCCAAATGGATGGACCTGGAGGGCATCATCCTGAGTGAGGTAACACATTCACAAAGGAACTCACACAATATGTACTCACTGATAAGTGGATATTAGCCCAAAACCTAGGATACCCAAGATATAAGATACAATTTGCTAAACACATGAAACTCAAGAAAAATGAAGACTGAAGTGTGGACACTATGCCCCTCCTTAGAAGTGGGAACAAAACACCCATGGAAGGAGTTACAGAGACAAAGTTTGGAGCTGAGACGAAAGGATGGACCATGTAGAGACTGCCATATCTAGGGATCCACCCCATAATCAGCATCCAAACGCTGACACCATTGCATACACTAGCAAGATTTTATCGAAAGGACCCAGATGTAGCTGTCTCTTGTGAGACTATGCCGGGGCCTTGCAAACACAGAAGTGGATGCTCACAGTCAGCTAATGGATGGATCACAGGACTCCCAATGGAGGAGCTAGAGAAAGTACCCAAGGAGCTAAAGGGATCTGCAACCCTATAGGTGGAACAACATTATGAACTAACCAGTACCCCGGAGCTCTTGACTCTAGCTGCATATGTATCAAAAGATGGCCTAGTCAGCCATCACTGGAAAGAGAGGCCCATTGGACACGCAAACTTTATATGCCCCAGTACAGGGGAACGCCAGGGCCAAAAAGGGGAGTGGGTGGGTAGGGGAGTGGGGGTGGGTGGGTATGGGGGACTTTTGGTATAGTATTGGAAATGTAAATGAGCTAAATACCTAATAAAAAATGGGAAAAAAAAGGAACAAAAACATTCAGGATCTAAAAATGAAGATAGAAACAATAAAGAAATCACAAAGGGAGACAACCCTGGAGTTAGAAAACCTAGGAAAGAGATCAGGCATCATAGATGCAAGAATCACCAACAGAATACAAGAGATAGAAGAGAGAATCTCAGGTGCAGAAGATACCATAGAAAACATTGACACAACAATCAAAGAAAACACAAAAAGCAAAAAGCACCTATCCCAAAACACCCAGGAAATCCAGGACACAATATGAAGACCAAACCTAAGGATAATAGGTATAGAAGAGAGTGACGATTCCTAACTTAGAGGGCCAGTTAATATCTTCAAAAAAAAAACTATAGAAGAAAACTTCCCAAGCCTAAAGAAAGAGATGCCAATGAACGTACAAGAAGTCCACAAAAATCCAAATAGACGGGACCAGAAAAGAAATTCTACCTGTTACATAATAATCAAAACAGTAAATGATCCAAAGAAACAAGCTGGAGTAGCCATTCTAATATCAAATAAAATCGACTTTCCACCAAAAGTTATCAAAAAGATAAGGAAGGATACTTTGTACTCATCAAAGGAAAAATCTACCAAGGTGAACTCTCAATTCTGAACATTTATGCTCCTAATGCAAGGGCACCCACATTCATTAAAGAAACTTTACTAAAGCTCAAAGCACACATTACACCTCCCACAATAATAGTGGGAGACTTCAACGCCCCATACTCAGCAATGGAGAGATCATGAAAACAAAAACTAAACAGAGACACAGTGAAACTAACAGAAGTTGTGAACCAAATAGATTTAACAGATATCTATAGAACATTTCATCCTGAAACAAAAAAAAAATTTACCTTCTTCTCAGCAGCTCATGGTACCTTCTCCAAAACTGACCATATAATCAGTCACAAAACAGGCCTCAACAGATACAAGAAGATTGAAATAATCCCATGCACCCCATCAGAGCACCATGGACTAAGGCTGATCTTCAATAACACCAGAAACAACAGAAAGCCCACATACACAGAGAAGCTGAACAACTCCCTACTCAATGATAACTTGGTCAAGAAGAAATAAAGAAAGAAATTAAAGTTTTAGAATTTAATGAAAATGAAGGCACAACATACCCAATCTTACGGGACACAATGAAAGCAGTGCTAAGAAAAAAGTACCAGACTCATGCCTAAAATACGCAAGGACATGAGAAGAAGTGGATTTGTCTGTGTTACTGGAGGAATTTGAGAAGCTATCACCGCATCCACGCTGAGACTACTCTCCCAAATCTGCCTTGCCTTTGACAGGCAGGGCAGCCAACCCAACAAATGTACACAACTCTATACTCATGTATATAGGTAAACATGATCGTTCACAGGATTTCACATGAGTGGGGATCACAGGATAGTTCCAAAACATTATAATACATCTAAAACTTTTAGAATTAGTTATTGTGATGCGTATTCTTGTTTGTCAACCTGACTACTTCTGGAATTAACTAAAATTCAAAAATGAAGATTACACTTGTGAGGGAATTTTGCTTAAAGTAGGAAGATCTACCTCTAATCCAGCTCTATGAGGCAGGATGATACACCTTTAATTCAGATATTCTGCACTGAGAACATCCACCTCTAATCTGGGGCACATCTCTGCCGGCAGCCTATATAAAGACATGGAAGAAGGAAGCTTTATTTTTTACCTTCTTGCTCTCACCTTGCTGGCAAGTCCATATCTCCTCTGACATTAGAGTCTACTTCTTCAAGATTCCACTGCATACTGAAAACGAGCTGAGCAACTATTAGTTTCTTAAAGTTTCTATTCAGCGTCAGACATTATGTTATTCGATAGACTGCAGACTGTAAGTCATTCTAATAAATTCCTTTCTATATATATGTAGAGAGAGATTCATTCACTCTAGAAAACCCTAATACAGTTATAGAGTTATAGAATTATAAGAAATTAAATATGTACTCCCACCCCATGTTGGAATCATCTTGATGTTAAAATATCCCCCCCCCAAAAAAAAACCTATTCTGGAAGTACAAATGACTGGCTTCATGTTCTGGTGCTACAGTATGCTCTTGTGCAATTTGAGCACAATGCTTTCATAACTAGTCATGCCCATACTCTGAATCCACTGAATGGTCCTAACTGGAGATACAGAGAATTACCAAAAGTGATTGCACTTTAGATTACATTTATAATTAGATAATATTTAGATTGGTGCCCAATAGGACTGAGTGAACCTAATTCTTCAAATGAAGCCAATGACATTATTTTGTGGTTGTCTTTCCTGGAGACATATACAAATACTTTTACTCTGAGCATTTCCAAGTCCTCCAATTGTGGGCACTGTGCTAAAATGATGGTCTAGAGCAGTGGTTCTCAGCCATCCTAATGCCGCAGTCCTTTAATACAGCTGCTCATGCTATGGTGGCCCCAACAAGAAAATTATTTGATTGCTACTTCATAACTATAATTTTGCTACTGTTATGAGTTGTAATTTAAGTATCTGATATGCAAACTCCAAAGAGGTCATGAGTACTGCGGGTCTATCAGCTAGCAGTACCTCTTCCAAGTGTCAAAAGCAAGACAGAAGACTGACTGGTTTCAGGGTTTTTCTTAAATAATGTATTGTTTTGGTGCTGAGTAATTTATTAACAAAACTATTAATGCCTGAAATGTTTTCATCAAGTTTTGCAAAAACAGCATAAATATTTAAAATGCCATCTACAGAGGCTTGCTGCCAGGAAAAAGCAAGTCCATTACATAGAACTTTATGGAATATTTATAAGACCCAATGTAACACAGATCTAGGCAGTCAGCCAAAGTGCAAAAGAGATGCTTCTTTTTATAATTTAAACTTTAATGAAATCCAACAAAACAAAAAGAAAATTCAAATAACTGTAGGTCTCCAAGAGAATGCTTCTTCAAATAACTGTAGGTCTCCAAGAGCATGCGTCTTCAAATGACTATAAGTCTCCAAGAGCATGCTTCTTGAGACTGCTCGGAATACTCAGAAGTGCACTTCATGCAGTTATCTGCTTTTTCCTCTCCTCAAAGAATTCCCAAGATTCCTTCAAGATATGCTAACTGAAAATTGCCAATCTTGGTGGGTTTCAGTTTTTTTTCAACTTATTAAGGTAAGCAGAAGGACTTCAGGAAAGAGTCACAGCCTTAAAGTAGTCCTGAGAAATGAAGATAGGGAATATCAAACTGTTAGACAAATTACATACACCAACAGTGAACAAAGCTGGGATGGGACTAGACCTTTGCAGCCTGCTTCTCAGGACCACCCTGAGAGGCCCACCACTGCATGGACAGTGGCTTGCCCCTGCACAGTTTTACTTTTACACTCATGCCTATTCTTCTTTGGTTCAGCATTTCATTGGGAAAGGCATTGAATAGATTGTTTGAATTGAGATGAATTATATGATTGAATGAATTACATTCATTGATTTTTTTTTAAAGGTCCAGACTCCAGGCCAGTTAAAGGCGTCATTTACCCAATAAAACAAAAATTGTACTTGAACATATGCCCTTGTGAGGTTGCAGATTGAAGCCTACAGGCTATGTGAGAAGAAAACTAACTACCTGACCATGCTACACCACCTTGATATTGAGTTATAGCCCCAGAACTCTGAGAAAATTAGTTTATATCATTTAAACTACACAGTGTGCAGTATTTTGTGGCAGCAGCCTAGGATGAGAAATGAATGATAATTATAGCAGAAATAAAATATAAATAATGACATGGAAAGTAACATGGCTAACTGACATTCACATACACACACACATACAAACACATCTAAATACACACACACACAAATGCACACACATACATACACACACAAAAACATACACAAGTACACACACCCAAACATGCATACACACATACATACACACATCACACACTTACAAATACATATACACACATATACCACATACAGACATAAAAAAACCCACAAACACATACACACACATACATACATACACATATATATACATATAAACACACACATACTCACACAAACACACACATACACACACACATACATACACATACACACACACACATATACACACACAAATACACACACATACACACACATATACACACATACACACATATTATACACACATACACACACATACATACATACACATATATACACATATAATCACACACATACTCACACAAACACACACACATACACACACACCTATACACACACACATAAATACACATACACACAAACACATATACACATACACACACATACACACACACATATACACACATACACACATATTATACACACATACATACACACACTCTAGGTGCATCTCACCCACTTCAATCTATGATTATTTTACGAGACAAGGAGAGGAATCACCCTATAACTAATTTTCTTCAAAGTTCCCTTTACTATTTTTGGGACTTTCTCATTTTCATAAAAATTTTATAATATCTATCTATCCATCTCTATAAAATATTGCTGGGGATATTTTAATTGCACCATGCCTACTTTCACAATAATGTATCTTTCAGTTAACAATAACATCTGGTCTGGAGCAGGTCCATGGCCATGAGATCTGAAAGTCACTTTTCATTTATCTCCCTAAGGTTCTCTAATTTTTAGTTCAGTGATCTTATCACTCACTTCCCTCGTGACTGGGTATTACCATGTTACTGGTAAATTACTGAATTATAGTTCTAATTGTATAAAGATACTCAATACAAATATACTTATTAATAATTTTGTAACCTGCAACCTTGAAAGCTTTTCCTATTAATTCCAATAGCTAATTCTAGTAGAGTCTTTTATTCAACCTACTATCTGAACTATTTTCCACTTGTATCTCAGACTGCCTTTAAATGAATATACAGGAATTGTGTGTGCTTCTAGGAACTTGCTAGATTGCAGCATGTCACTCTAATCTGCTTATCAGTTCGAGACCTTCCTGCAAGGCTCTGTGTGCAAGGCCTTCTTGATGTGTCTCCCTCATCTGCACAGTCTAGTGCCTTCTGAAAGCAGGAGTACCAAGTGAACAACTACAAAACTGAAATAAAACCCAGTTATCAGAGTTCAATACCAGCCCAAGGGCTCATGGTGTACTGTAGCTCAATGGCCATGAAAATCCTTGTACCAGTAGGGCAGACATAACCAAAGCACCGTTACAGGAGACCCCAGGTCAAGATGGCAATAAAATAGACACTGAACATCCAACTCCATGGTTGGGGATCTTAGTCTGGGGTGGTTCTGGGCCATGAGATCAAATGTCTTCCTCCTGGTGGACTTTAAAATGGTCTTCCCTTCCCAGTCTAACATATAACTGCACCTCTCACCTAACAGTACCTTCTAGGCACCTCTGATCAGGGCAAAAGGCATAGATAGCCCTTAGCTAAATTTATGACAAGTGCCAATGTTGGTAAAAAGGAACAAACTCAATATGCCTGATAAAACACTGGGCTTTTGCTCTATGTTTGGTGTGTAGTTGTCTAAAACAATCCTATGAAATATATGTACAATCCCAAATTCTGGTTGTCAACATTAGGACTAAATCATAAGGTTAGAAAATCCCAGAATCCACAAACTCAGAACAAGACACCTCCCACTTTTTTAGCTCTTGTCCTCTAGTGAAATAGGAAGGAGCCCTGCAGGGGCCCTTGGGTGTCTATGGAACCTTTTTAGAATCAGGTAAAGAATAAATCTTGCAACTCGGACAGATAATAAATGGCCCCCAATGCTTTAGCAGCATTTAGAGCAGGGGCTTCTAGGTCTCACAAACTCAAAAAGTGAAATTCACAGATAATGGAAGGTTTAGCTTTATAAAAGAGTTTTATTATTTTAAGAGCTTAAAAAGAAGGAAGCAAGCAGAGTCCTTATACAGCAGAAGCAGGTTCCCAGAAAGAATTACCTCAGAGGGTCCCCAACTGGTCGGTCTGCCTGTATGGTTCTCCTAAGTCTTTCCATGTAAGGATCTAGAAGGCACGCCTCTTTCAAGACCGACAAGCATCTAGTCAGGCACTGCTTCTAGGCAGCTGTGCTCATAAGTTGAAAGAAGATTAAAAAACAACAACAACAACAACAAAAACAAAACAGCAACAACAACCAAAAAATGCCTGTAAACATTTTTAGTATTTCTTTGACCAAGATAAAACTAGATATAGACCCGAAGGCAGCTCTGACTTCTGGCCAAGACATAACTGGTTGTCGGTGAAGCAGAACTAACTGCTCGTTTATGAGTTCCTAGCCCTCTGATGCCCGACAAGTTGCGTCTTCTTGTTCTCGTCATGAAGAAGTCCAGCTGACTCAGGTGAACTAAGCATGACTAGAAGGCCAAAGCCTGGGTCTGTAAC
Organism: Mus musculus; assembly: GCF_000001635.26. Lineage (NCBI taxonomy): Eukaryota > Metazoa > Chordata > Mammalia > Rodentia > Muridae > Mus > Mus musculus. Next base: position 29,170,497 of record NC_000071.6, read on the forward strand.
CCTGGGGCCTACTCTTTCCACATGTACCCCACTACCAGAGTGTGTCTGGATAGCAAGAGACCAGACACAGAGTTGTCCTGCAGGATACTGGGAACTCTGACATGGAGGCATGCAGGGCCTGCACAGTCCTGTCTCAGCCTGTTAGTCCCTTTCTCCTTGAAGGACTGTGAAGTCCCCTGTGATTCTGCAAGCACGACTTTTCACCTAAGGACTAACAGGAACATTTTCCAAGTTGAACTCCTAGAAGCAATGTTAGCATTGCACGTGGGAATGGCATGCAGTACCCACTTCCATCATCCTTTAAGCCTCTCGACATGTGTGAATCCCCAACTCTGAAGAGCAATGTAACCCAGCTCACCTTAGTGACCTGAACAACCGTGGTAGCAAGCCTTCATTTTAACCCTGGCTCTCCTTCCTTTCTTTGGCACATGCCCATTGAAATTCAAGGTCTCCTATTTAAAAACTGGAACTACTGAAAGGACCATTTCCCTTAGTGTCCATGCTCATCTCCTTCTTTAGCATGCCCTGGGGTTTGAAGTCTCTTCCCCGGACAAAACCTTCCCAACATATATCCCTGAACACACAGAATTCTTTCTCCTTCCCTTTTGCAGTCAGTCACAGGGAAAAAGTGCCCTGCTCCATGGAGGCCTTACAAAGCTATGCACCCACAGCCCAGGACACAAGAATTGAACAAGATCTCCCCATTGCCACTGTAAGGTGCCTTTCCTCCAGTCTAGCCACCAAGATGAAGCCTGTACATGGAGGTGTCTGCAGCCACTCACTAAGCTGGGACTTAGTCACTATAAGTGACCAGATCCTTGAAAAGTACACATTCCTGAGAACTGGTATTCATTCTTATGCTAATTTGATTGTGAGAACAAAATAGTTTTCCCTTTCAAGGAAGGCTACAAGAGGAGAGGCAAGCTTTAGTCAAAAGAAAAAAGAAAAAAAAAAAAAGGAGGAAGAATGTGATTCACTGCATAGAGCCTTTAAGATTTACCCTCTGTCCATTAGGGATGTAGGCAGGCTCTGCTCTCCCAGATTGTGCTGGTAACATAGCACTTCCTTTGCCCTCAGTATCAGCCAATTTAAAGCAGACATGTTTACTAACTGCTTAATCTAGTCAGTGTAATTATGTTTCACATTGCTTTCCAAAGAAGCAAAGGAAAGCAGCATATAACCTAAGAACACCACACAGTGATCCAGAGGTCTCTTGCTCAGTCCCTAAGCAGCTCTGTGTCTAGTTCACACAAGTACACAGGGTCGGCAGTCACTGTGAAACTTCCTCTTCTACTGAAACCATAGGGACAGAAGCTGGCATGTTTAATAGCTAATTTCAATTTTTACTACTTTGTGATGCTCAGACAATAAAATAACAGAAGTTTGCCTTGAGCCAATGAAACTCTTTCCAATAGAATCAGCCAAAAGAAAATCAACTCAAAAAATGCTGAAAAGAATGAGCAATGCATTTAATTGAAGATGTAAATACCTCCTATATGTGTGTAAAGGGGCTGGAGGCTATGCCCATAGCGATGGATGGATGGATGGATGGATGGATGGATGGATGGATGGATGGATGGATGGATGGACTGGCAGGCAGACAGATGGACAGACAGACAGATGGAGGTAGACTCCCAGGCTGGTCAGTAGATGTGAGATATATCTCTATCTATCTATCTATCTATCTATCTATCTATCTATCTATCTATCTATCTATCTATCTATCCATACACATACATACATATAATCAACCAACAATGGCTTTTAACCTCACAACCTGAGGCTTTTGGTCAGTCACACTGCTGTGACACAAAGTACAAGTTTCGTGGAAATTTTAACAATAGATTGCAAGAGAAGACCACCAAAACTGTGATGCTCTGCTTGCTTATATTTTTTAAAGATAAAGCAACATTTTAAATTAAATTTGCAGTCTCTACATGGTCCATCCTTTCATCTCAGCTCCAAACTTTGTCTCTGTAACTCCTTCCATGGGTGTTTTGTTCCCAAATCTAAGGAGGGGCATAGTGTCCACACTTCAGTCTTCATTCTTCTTGAGTTTCATGTGTTTAGCAAATTATATCTTATATCTTGGGTATCCTAGGTTTGGGGCTAATATCCACTTATCAGTGAGTACATATTGTGTGAGTTTCTTTGTGAATGTGTTACCTCACTCAGGATGATGCCCTCCAGGTCCATCCATTTGGCTAGGAATTTCATAAATTCATTCTTTTTAATAGCTGAGTAGTACTCCATTGTGTAGATGTACCACATTTCCTGTATCCATTCCTCTGTTGAGGGACATCTAGGTTCTTTCCAGCTTCTGGCTATTATAAATAAGGCTGCTATGAACATAGTGGAGCATGTGTCCTTCTTACCAGTTGGGGCATCTTCTGGATATATGCCCAGGAGAGGTATTGCTGGATCCTCCGGTAGTACTATGTCCAATTTTCTGAGGAACCGCCAGACTGATTTCCAGAGTGGTTGTACAAGCCTGCACTCCCACCAACAATGGAGGAGTGTTCCTCTTTCTCCACATCCACGCCAGCATCTGCTGTCACCTGAATTTTTGATCTTAGCCATTCTGACTGGTGTGAGGTGGAATCTCAGGGTTGTTTTGATTTGCATTTCCCTGATGATTAAGGATGTTGAACATTTTTTCAGGTGCTTCTCTGCCATTCGGTATTCCTCGGGTGAGAATTCTTTCTTCAGTTCTGAGCCCCATTTTTTAATGGGGTTATTTGATTTTCTGAAGTCCACCTTCTTGAGTTCTTTATATATGTTGGATATTAGTCCCCTATCTGATTTAGGATAGGTAAAGATCCTTTCCCAATCTGTTGGTGGTCTTTTTGTCTTATTGACGGTATCTTTTGCCTTGCAGAAACTTTGGAGTTTCATTAGGTCCCATTTGTCAATTCTCGATCTTACAGCACAAGCCATTGCTGATCTGTTCAGGAATTTTTACAGAGACAAAGTTTGGAGCTGAGATGAAAGGATGGACCATGTAGAGACTGCCATATCCAGGGATCCACCCCATAATCAGCATCCAAACGCTGACACCATTGCATACACTAGCAAGATTTTATTGAAAGGACCCAGATGTAGCTGTCTCTTGTGAGACTATGCCGGGGCCTAGCAAACACAGAAGTGGATGCTCACAGTCAGCTAATGGATGGATCATAGGGCTCCCAATGGAGGAGCTAGAGAAAGTAGCCAAGGAGCTAAAGGGATCTGCAACCCTATAGGTGGAACAACATTATGAACTAACCAGTACCCCGGAGCTCTTGACTCTAGCTGCATATATATCAAAAGATGGCCTAGTCGGCCATCACTGGAAAGAGAGGCCCATTGGACTTGCTAACTTTATATGCCCCAGTACAGGGGAACACCAGGGCCAAAAAGGGGGAGTGGGTGGGCAGGGGAGTGGGGGTGGGTGGATATGGGGGACTTTTGGTATAGCATTGGAAATGTAAATGAGCTAAATACCTAATAAAAAATAGAAAAAAAAAAAAAAAAAGAACGAAGGTGATATAATTGAGATGCTTCCAGCCTCTTCAGGGACCCAAAGAAAGCATTATATAGTTGGAGGAGGAGGTTAGGGTCTACTGGAAAAATAAAAAAATAAATAAATTAATTAATTAATAAATTAATTAATTAATTAAATTTGCCTATAAAATTTCCATAAAATAAGAGAGTCAATTTTGTAGATCTTTGTAGTTCTAAAGAGGCTTCTGTTCATGTCAACCTTCAAGAACTTGAAGCCCAGCTTCTTCTATATGCCACCAACACAGAACCATAGCATCTGCATGGCCCTGCCTATTTCATATCAATAAACCTCCTCCCTGACAAGGCTGTACTCTCCCTCAACTATTCATCCTTCTCATGTGACCTCCTCAAGTCTAAAACCCAGCACACACATGTGTGCAGAAACATCAACGCCTTAGAAAGATCTAGGCTCTCTCATCTCAGAGTCCAAATACCTTCTCTCTCCACCTCTACATTCTCACACTGATACCCTATCACTTCTACAGTCTCCCCAAGATGGGGATCATCTGGGCTAGACCATTCTGCCTGTCTAAGCCTCTGTGGTCCCTATGAAGGCAGATAGATAGACAGATGAGGAATCCTTCTGTTTTAAGCCCTGAGTTGTCTGTCTAAACATCATTCTGGCCACACTGGCCCTTCTTGAAGAAGCTGTATTCCTGCATCACCTCAAAATCAGAGTGGGGAGAGGTGAGTTACACAAAGTCCTGACCTCCATTAGTTGGAACCGGCCCACCCTTTGGTCTCGAGAAGGCCTACAGGACCCCCCAAAAGCGTACTGCTTCCCCATGGAGGCCTGCAGGGGCCCCAAGAATAACCAACTTGGAAACCCACTGCACCGATCGCCTCCCAGTCTCGTTCTCTGGAGCACAGCCAGCGGACATGAGTTGCACACAGTCCCCTGACCTCCATATTTGGCAGTGGCCTTACCCTTCAGTCCTGAGGAGCATCTTACTTCCCTGTTGGAAGCCCACCCACCAATCCCCTCCTAATCTAGTCCACCTGGAGCACAGCCAGCAGAGAGGTCTGTGGCAGCCTCGAGAGCTACTAGCTTGGAACTTCCTTTACCAAGCCCTTGTGCCTGAGGTCTGCCTGTGGCACAGTAAGCAGAGTCAGGTTCCCTTGTCTTCACCATCTGGCCCATGACTCTCCCTGCCTTCCCAAGAATTCCTGCATCATCAGGATCATCCAGCCAATATAAGGGAAAACAAAAACAAGATGCCTAAAGGACAGCATAAGAACAAAACAAGAGCCAGGGCAATATGGCTGCACCAACGGAGCCCAGCCATCCTGCTACAGCAAGCCCAGGATAGACTATGGAAACTGAAGCACAAGAAGAGAATCTTTTTTTTCTTCAATTTTTATTATTCAAATGCATTTTATACATCAAATATATTAATAATATTGAGTATTTTGAGAATAAAATAATACGTAAAAATTTGTTCAACTTTTATTTGCATATCATTCATACCCTAAAAATATCATTAGTGAATATTTAATACTATCAATAACTGAGGATCCTATATCTAATGTTGAATAATAAATTGTTGAAAAAACCTAAATATTCTTTGGAAATTAAGCATAGTAAAAGAGTATAAGATAATAAAAATGAATCATTAGGAAATATATTTAAGCTGGGCAGTTGGTGGTGCATGCCTTTAATCCCAGCACTTGGGAGGCAGAGGCAGGTGAATTTCTGAGTTCGAGGCCAGCCTGGTCTACAAAGTGAGTTCCAGGACAGCCAGGGCTACACAGAGAAACCCTGTCTCTAATATATATATATATATATATACATACAAAAGCCCTGTCTCTAATATACATATATATATATATATACATATATGTATATACACACATATATATATACACAAAAGCCCTTATATCATACCACCTGACATAGAGAGTACTTAAAATGCATTACTTATCTGTGTACATTGTCTAACAATCAGTTCACTTAAAGAAATTATCAGTGTTTCTAAGAGAGAAATTATTTTATCAGTAAGCATATTTAAATTTTTTCAAAATGGCAAAAACTCATGAAGTTAAACATTAAGAAAATGCTAATTTCAAGCACAGTGAGAAAAATTATCAATATTTCCATGATGTTTGTAGAACATGATTTTAATATTTTCAACTGTTAATATTCAACAATTAGATCCATTTGGTTAATAACTTCTGTCAGTTTTTCTGTGTCTCTGTTTAGTTTTTGTTTCCATTGCTGAGTATGGGGTGTTGAAGTCACCCACTATTATTGTGTGAGATGAAATGTATGTTTTGAGCTTTAGTAAAATTTCTTTAATGAATGTGGGTGCCCTTGCATTAGGAATTGAGAGTTCATCTTGGTAGATTTTTCCTTTGATGAGTATGAAGTATCCTACCTTATCTTTTTTGATAACTTTTGGTTGAAAGTTGATTTTATTCGATATTAGAATGGCTACTCCAGCTTGCTTCTTGGGACAAGAAGAGAATCTTAAATCCAATCTTAAAAAGATGAGAAAAAGGACTTCAAAGAGGACATGAGTGAATCCCTTAAATAAATACAGGAAAATACATTCAGACAGGTAGAAGCATTAAAAAAGGAAGCAAATAAATACAGGAAAATACAATCAAACAGGTAAAGGACAGGAATAAAACTGTCTAAGACCTGATAGAAGCAATAAATAGAATAAACAAATAGAAGTAATAAAGAAAATACAAACTGATCTTGGTCCGGGACCCGCCGAACTTAGGAAATTAGTCTGAACAGGTGAGAGGGTGCGCCAGAGAACCTGACAGCTTCTGGAACAGGCGGAAGCACAGAGGCGCTGAGGCAGCACCCTTTGTGGGCCGGGGACAGCCAGCCACCGTCCGGACCGGAGGACAGGTGCCCGCCCGGCTGGGGAGGCGGCCTAAGCCACAGCAGCAGCGGTCGCCATCTTGGTCCGAGACCCGCCGAACTTAGGAAATTAGTCTGAACAGGTGAGAGGGTGCGCCAGAGAACCTGACAGCTTCTGGAACAGGCGGAAGCACAGAGGCGCTGAGGCAGCACCCTGTGTGGGCCGGGGACAGCCGGCCACCTTCCGGACCAGAGGACAGGTGCCCGCCCGGCTGGGGAGGCGACCTAAGCCACAGCAGCAGCGGTCGCCATCTTGGTCCGGGACCCGCCGAACTTAGGAAATTAGTCTGAACAGGTGAGAGGGTGCGCCAGAGAACCTGACAGCTTCTGGAACAGGCGGAAGCACAGAGGCGCTGAGGCAGCACCCTGTGTGGGCCGGGGACAGCCGGCCACCTTCCGGACCGGAGGACAGGTGCCCACCCGGCAGGGGAGGCGGCCTAAGCCACAGCAGCAGCGGTCGCCATCTTGGTCCCGGGACTCCAAGGAACTTAGGAATTTAGTCTGCTTAGGTGAGAGTCTGTACCACCTGGGAACTGCCAAAGCAACACAGTGTCTGAGAAAGGTCCTGTTTTGGGCCTTCTTCTTCGGCCAGGAGGAGGTCCAAATACAAGATATCTGCGCACCTTCCCTGTAAGAGAGCTTGCCAGCAGAGAGTGCTCTGAGCACTGAAACTCAGAGGAGAGAATCTGTCTCCCAGGTCTGCTGATAGACGGTAACAGAATCACCAGAAGAACAATCTCTAAACAGAGTCAACTATAACTACTAACTCCAGAGATTACCAGATGGCGAAAGGTAAACGGAGGAATCTTACTAACAGGAACCAAGACCACTCACCATCACCAGAACCCAGCACACCCACTTCGCCCAGTCCAGGGAACCCCAACACACCTGAGAACCTAGACCTAGATTTAAAAGCATATCTCATGATGATGGTAGAGGGCATCAAGAAGGACTTTAATAAATCACTTAAAGAAATACAGGAGAACACTGCTAAAGAGTTACAAGTCCTTAAAGAAAAACAGGAAAACACAATCAAACAGGTAGAAGTCCTTACAGAAAAAGAGGAAAAAACATACAAACAGGTGATGGAAATGAACAAAACCATACTAGACCTAAAAAGGGAAGTAGACACAATAAAGAAAACTCAAAGCGAGGCAACACTAGAGATAGAAACCCTAGGAAAGAAATCTGGAACCATAGATTTGAGCATCAGCAACAGAATACAAGAGATGGAAGAGAGAATCTCAGGTGCAGAAGATTCCATAGAGAACATCGGCACAACAATCAAAGAAAATGGAAAATGCAAAAAGATCCTAACTCAAAATATCCAGGAAATCCAGGACACAATAAGAAGACCAAACGTACGGATAATAGGAGTGGATGAGAATGAAGATTTTCAACTCAAAGGTCCAGCAAACATCTTCAACAAAATTATTGAAGAAAACTTCCCAAATCTAAAGAATGAGATGCATATGAACATACAAGAAGCCTACAGAACTCCAAATAGACTGGACCAGAAAAGAAATTCCTCCCGACACATAATAATCAGATCATCAAATGCACTAAATAAAGATAGAATACTAAAAGCAGTAAGGGAAAAAGGTCAAGTAACATATAAAGGCAAGCCTATCAGAATTACACCAGATTTTTCACCAGAGACTATGAAAGCCAGAAGAGCCTGGACAGATGTTATACAGACACTAAGAGAACACAAACTGCAGCCCAGGCTACTATACCCAGCCAAACTCTCAATTATCATAGAGGGAGAAACCAAAGTATTCCACGACAAAACCAAATTCACGCATTATCTCTCCACGAATCCAGCCCTTCAAAGGATAATAACAGAAAAAAACCAATACAAGAACGGGAACAACGCCCTAGAAAAAACAAGAAGGTAATCCCTCAACAAACCTAAAAGAAGACAGCCACAAGAACAGAATGCCACCTTTAACAACTAAAATAACAGGAAGCAACAATTACTTTTCCTTAATATCTCTTAACATCAATGGTCTCAACTCGCCAATAAAAAGACATAGACTAACAAACTGGCTACACAAACAAGACCCAACATTTTGCTGCTTACAGGAAACTCATCTCAGAGAAAAAGATAGACACTACCTCAGAATGAAAGGCTGGAAAACAATTTTCCAAGCAAATGGTATGAAGAAACAAGCAGGAGTAGCCATCCTAATATCTGATAAGATTGACTTCCAACCCAAAGTCATCAAAAAAGACAAGGAGGGACACTTCATTCTCATCAAAGGTAAAATCCTCCAAGAGGAACTCTCAATTCTGAATATCTATGCTCCAAATACAAGAGCAGCCACATTCACTAAAGAAACTTTAGTAAAGCTCAAAGCACACATTGCGCCTCACACAATAATAGTGGGAGACTTCAACACACCACTTTCACCAATGGACAGATCATGGAAACAGAAACTAAACAGGGACACACTGAAACTAACAGAAGTGATGAAACAAATGGATCTGACAGATATCTACAGAACATTTTACCCTAAAACAAAAGGATATACCTTCTTCTCAGCACCTCATGGTACCTTCTCCAAAATTGACCACATAATAGGTCACAAATCAGGCCTCAACAGATTCAAAAATATTGAAATTGTCCCATGTATCCTATCAGATCACCATGCACTAAGGCTGATCTTCAATAACAAAATAAATAACAGAAAGCCAACATTCACATGGAAACTGAACAACACTCTTCTCAATGATACCTTGGTCAAGGAAGGAATAAAGAAAGAAATTAAAGACTTTTTAGAGTTTAATGAAAATGAAGCCACAACGTACCCAAACCTTTGGGACACAATGAAAGCATTTCTAAGAGGGAAACTCATAGCTATGAGTGCCTTCAAGAAAAAACGGGAGAGAGCACATACTAGCAGCTTGACAACACATCTAAAAGCTCTAGAAAAAAAGGAAGCAAATTCACCCAAGAGGAGTAGACGGCAGGAAATAATCAAACTCAGGGGTGAAATCAACCAAGTGGAAACAAGAAGAACTATTCAAAGAATTAACCAAACGAGGAGTTGGTTCTTTGAGAAAATCAACAAGATAGATAAACCCTTAGCTAGACTCACTAAAGGGCACAGGGACAAAATCCTAATTAACAAAATCAGAAATGAAAAGGGAGACATAACAACAGATCCTGAAGAAATCCAAAACACCATCAGATCCTTCTACAAAAGGCTATACTCAACAAAACTGGAAAACCTGGACGAAATGGACAAATTTCTGGACAGATACCAGGTACCAAAGTTGAATCAGGATCAAGTTGACCTTCTAAACAGTCCCATATCCCCTAAAGAAATAGAAGCAGTTATTAATAGTCTCCCAGCCAAAAAAAGCCCAGGACCAGACGGGTTTAGTGCAGAGTTCTATCAGACCTTCAAAGAAGATCTAACTCCAGTTCTGCACAAACTTTTTCACAAGATAGAAGTAGAAGGTATTCTACCCAACTCATTTTATGAAGCCACTATTACTCTGATACCTAAACCACAGAAAGATCCAACAAAGATAGAGAACTTCAGACCAATTTCTCTTATGAACATCGATGCAAAAATCCTTAATAAAATTCTCGCTAACCGAATCCAAGAACACATTAAAGCAATCATCCATCCTGACCAAGTAGGTTTTATTCCAGGGATGCAGGGATGGTTTAATATACGAAAATCCATCAATGTAATCCATTATATAAACAAACTCAAAGACAAAAACCACATGATCATCTCGTTAGATGCAGAAAAAGCATTTGACAAGATCCAACACCCATTCATGATAAAAGTTCTGGAAAGATCAGGAATTCAAGGCCAATACCTAAACATGATAAAAGCAATCTACAGCAAACCAGTAGCCAACATCAAAGTAAATGGAGAGAAGCTGGAAGCAATCCCACTAAAATCAGGGACTAGACAAGGCTGCCCACTTTCTCCCTACCTTTTCAACATAGTACTTGAAGTATTAGCCAGAGCAATTCGACAACAAAAGGAGATCAAGGGGATACAAATTGGAAAAGAGGAAGTCAAAATATCACTTTTTGCAGATGATATGATAGTATATATAAGTGACCCTAAAAATTCCAACAGAGAACTCCTAAACCTGATAAACAGCTTCGGTGAAGTAGCTGGATATAAAATTAACTCAAACAAGTCAATGGCCTTTCTCTACACAAAGAATAAACAGGCTGAGAAAGAAATTAGGGAAACAACACCCTTCTCAATAGCCACAAATAATATAAAATATCTCGGCGTGACTCTAACGAAGGAAGTTAAAGATCTGTATGATAAAAACTTCAAGTCCCTGAAGAAAGAAATTAAAGAAGATCTCAGAAGATGGAAAGATCTCCCATGCTCATGGATTGGCAGGACCAACATTGTAAAAATGGCTATCTTGCCAAAAGCAATCTACAGATTCAATGCAATCCCCATTAAAATTCCAACTCAATTCTTCAACGAATTAGAAGGAGCAATTTGCAAATTCATCTGGAATAACAAAAAACCGAGGATAGCAAAAACTCTTCTCAAGGATAAAAGAACCTCTGGTGGAATCACCATGCCTGACCTAAAGCTTTACTACAGAGCAATTGTGATAAAAACTGCATGGTACTGGTATAGAGACAGACAAGTGGACCAATGGAATAGAATTGAAGACCCAGAAATGAACCCACACACCTATGGTCACTTGATCTTCGACAAGGGAGCCAAAACCATCCAGTGGAAGAAAGACAGCATTTTCAACAATTGGTGCTGGCACAACTGGTTGTTATCATGTAGAAGAATGCGAATCGATCCATACTTATCTCCTTGTACTAAGGTCAAATCTAAGTGGATCAAGGAACTTCACATAAAACCAGAGACACTGAAACTTATAGAGGAGAAAGTGGGGAAAAGCCTTGAAGATATGGGCACAGGGGAAAAATTCCTGAACAGAACAGCAATGGCTTGTGCTGTAAGATCGAGAATTGACAAATGGGACCTAATGAAACTCCAAAGTTTCTGCAAGGCAAAAGACACTGTCTATAAGACAAAAAGACCACCAACAGACTGGGAAAGGATCTTTACCTATCCTAAATCAGATAGGGGACTAATATCCAACATATATAAAGAACTCAAGAAGGTGGACCTCAGAAAATCAAATAACCCCCTTAAAAAATGGGGCTCAGAACTGAACAAAGAATTCTCACCTGAGGAATACCGAATGGCAGAGAAGCACCTGAAAAAATGTTCAACATCCTTAATCATCAGGGAAATGCAAATCAAAACAACCCTGAGATTCCACCTCACACCAGTGAGAATGGCTAAGATCAAAAATTCAGGTGACAGCAGATGCTGGCGAGGGTGTGGAGAAAGAGGAACACTCCTCCATTGTTGGTGGGATTGCAGGCTTGTACAACCACTCTGGAAATCAGTCTGGCGGTTCCTCAGAAAATTGGACATAGTACTACCGGAGGATCCAGCAATACCTCTCCTGGGCATATATCCAGAAGAAGCCCCAACTGGTAAGAAGGACACATGCTCCACTATGTTCATAGCAGCCTTATTTATAATAGCCAGAAACTGGAAAGAACCCAGATGCCCCTCAACAGAGGAATGGATACAGAAAATGTGGTACATCTACACAATGGAGTACTACTCAGCTATTAAAAAGAATGAATTTATGAAATTCCTAGCCAAATGGATGGACCTGGAGAGCATCATCCTGAGTGAGGTAACACAATCACAAAGGAACTCACACAATATGTACTCACTGATAAGTGGATACTAGCCCAAAACCTAGGATACCCACGATATAAGATACAATTTCCTAAACACATGAAACTCAAGAAAAATGAAGACTGAAGTGTGGACACTATGCCCCTCCTTAGAAGTGGGAACAAAACACCCATGGAAGGAGTTACAGAAACAAAGTTTGGAGCTGAGATGAAAGGATGGACCATGTAGAGACTGCCATATCCAGGGATCCACCCCATAATCAGCATCCAAACGCTGACACCATTGCATATACTAGCAAGATTTTATCGAAAGGACCCAGATGTAGCTGTCTCTTGTGAGACTATGCCGGGGCCTAGCAAACACAGAAGTGGATGCTCACAGTCAGCTAATGGATGGATCACAGGGCTCCCAATGGAGGAGCTAGAGAAAGTACCCAAGGAGCTAAAGGGATCTGCAACCCTATAGGTGGAACAACATTATGAACTAACCAGTACCCCTGAGCTCTTGACTCTAGCTGCATATGTATCAAAAGATGGCCTAGTCGGCCATCACTGGAAAGAGAGGCCCATTGGACACGCAGACTTTGTGTGCCCCGGTACAGGGGAACGCCAGGGCCAAAGGGGGGGAGTGGGTGGGTAGGGGAGTGGGGGTGGGTGGGTAAGGGGGACTTTTGGTATAGCATTGGAAATGTAAATGAGCTAAATACCTAATAAAAAATGGAAAAAAAAAAAAAAAAAAAAAAAGAAAAGAAAATACAAACTGAGGGAATCCTGGAGATGGAAAACCTAGAAAAGAGAATAGGAAATAAAGACATAAAAATAACTAACCATACAAGAGATGGAAGAAACAATCTCAAGCATAGAAGATATGATAGAAAATCAATACACCAGTCAAAGAAAGTGCAAAATATAAAAACGTTCATGACACAAAACGTCCAGGAAATTTGAGACAATAGGAAACAACAAAACCAAAGAATAATACAAATAGAAGAAGGAGAAGATGGTCACCTCAAAGGCTCAGAAAATATCTTCATCAAAATCATAGTAGAAATTTTCCCTAACCTAAAGAAAGAGATGCCTATAGTCATACAAGAAGCCTACAGAACTCCAAATAGTTTGGACCAGAAAAGAAATTCCTCCTGTCACATAATAGTCAAAACACCAAATGCACAAAACAAAGAAAGAATATTAAAAGCAGTACGGGAAAAAGGTCAAGTAACATATAAAGGGAGACCTATCAGAATTACACCAGACACTATGAAAGCTAGAAGACCCTGGGCAGATGTCATACAGACCCTAAGAGAACACAAATGCCAGCCCAGGCTACTATACCCAGCAAAACTCTCAATTACTATAGATGGAGTAATCAAGATATTCCATGACAAAAATAAATTTACACACTATTTCACCACAAATCCAGCCCTACAAAGGATAATAGATGGAGAACTCCAACACAAGAGGGAAACTATACCCTAGAAAAAGCAAGAAAGTAATCTTTCAACAAACCCAAAAGAAGATAACCACACAAACATTATTCCGCCTCTAACAACAAAAAATAAGCAACAATCACTATTCTTTAATATCTCTTAACATCAGTGAATTCAATTCCCCAATAAAAAGACAGAGACTAACAGACTGGTTACATAAACAGGACCCAACATTTTGCTGCATGCAAGAAATGCACCTCAATATTAAAGACAGACACTACCTTAGAGTAAAGGGCTGGAAAACAATTGTCTAAGCAAATAGTCCCAAGAAACAAGCTGGAGTAGGCATTCTAATATCAAATAAAATCGACTTTATACCAAAAGTTATCAAAAAGATAAGGAAGGACACTTCATACTCATCAAAGGAAAAATCTACCAAGATGAACTCTTAATTCTGAACATCTGTGCTCCTAATGCAAGGGCATCCACATTCATTAAAGAAACTTTATTAAAGTTCAAAACATACATTACACCTCACACAATAATAGTGGGAGACTTCAACGCCCCATACTCAGCAATGGAAGCAGAAACTAAACAGAGACACAGAGAAACTAACAGAAGTTATGAAACAAATGGATTTAACAGATAGCTACAGAACATTTCATCCTGAAACCAAAGAATATACCTTCTTCTCAGCACCTCATGGTACCTTCTCCAAAACTGACAATATAATCAGTCACAAAACAGGCCTCAACAGATACAAGAAGATTGAAATAATCCCATGCTTCCTATCTGATCAATCACCATGGACTAAGGCTGGTCTTCAATAACACCAGAAACAACAGAAAGCCCACACACATATGGAAGCCAAATACCAGATCTAACCTCAGGCTACACTGCAGTGGAGCAGATGCTTCATCTTGTGCTTCACAGCTCCTGCTTCCAACACCAAGACAGTAACACACCAGGCACTGCTTCCCCAGATCACGTGAAGATGTGAAATGTTTGGAACGGTTTCTACTGAATGTGAGTTATATTCTCCCATCATAAAATGTGCAAAGGATTCTGGAACCATCACAAATAATGAGCAGCCTGTATTGGCTTATTTTTTTGTAGATAAATAGATATATATCTGTTTAGATAACTGAATGTATATATATTGAAATACTTAATGATTTAAAATGACCACACATCCTTTTTATGATGAAATAACTTGTAATTTTTTGAAGTCATTGTGGAAATCATTGAGTTAGCAATTTTCTATATAATATGCACAATGACAATGTTATAAGATGTGAACACCATGAATGTGCACACTGGTGATGTGACATAAAAAACAAAAACAAATAAATTGAATTTTAAAATGCATGCAAATGATGGCAACTATTTAAATCATTTCAGTTTCCTCGGACATTGCAGAGAGTTTCTGTGGAAGGAGGTGGGATGACTAAGAAACATTAGTAGGATCCTGAGTGCTGTCCCAGAGATAAGAACAGGATGCCAAATAGGTGTAACTGGAAGGCTCTACAAAAAGGTCTGTCTACTCAAAGAAAACAAAAATAAAGAAAAATGCCATTGTTTGTTACAGGGGATGGAGCCTAGGACCTTACATACGTGAAGCAAGTGTTCTAATATTGAGCCACACCCCAGCCTATGTTATTGTTCTATTTTATATAATTTCTTTCATTCATTATAATTGTACATGTGTGTGTGCATGTCTGTGTGCAGTGTGTGTGTGTGTGTGTGTGAGAGAGAGAGAGAGAGAGAGAGAGAGAGAGAGAGAGAGAGAGAGCGCTAGCATTCTCCTTTTTGTGCCATATATGTGTTCTCTGGTATAATCATAAAATAAAGGATATAAGAAGCCCCAGAGATGCTTTCCCCTTTAATTGCTATTTCTTGTTACTTGGCCACTAGCTAATAGACATTATTTTACTCTATGCCAATGCCTGCCTCAGAAGAGCTGCAATAAACATGTCTTTAATGATTATTTAAAAAAAAAAAAAAAGAAAAGAAGAAAGAAAAGAAAGAAACACAAGCGCAGAGCAATCCAAGGGAAAGGCTGGTTTCAACTGGTGCTGCAGAGAAACAGGGTGCTCACAAAAACTAACTTCAATCAAAACTAAAACCCGATGGAAAGTTAACTCAAATATATTGTAGTTTTAAATGTAAAATGTTACTCTGCAAAACTTTTAGAAGTCCTAGGAGAAATCCTGACACCAAAACCACCCATTCTGGGGAGGTAGAGAGGGATTGATTAGCTGGACTTCATCAAACTTATGTTTATCCAACAAAAGACACTGTTAAGAAAACAAAGCCATATACTGAAAGAAAATATCACAAGTTCTGTTTTCTGCAAAGGATTTGTATCAAAAAAAATACAGTAACTACAATAACTTCAGTTTTCAAACACAGGCACAAGGATTGAACAAATACATAACCAAACAGACTGTGTAGCTGACAAGGCCTCAGCACCACTCTTCATCTTGGAAATTCAAACCAGGCTGAGTGGGAGCAGAGAGGAAAAGCTAACAGGACCACATTCTAATGAGGGCGTGAAGCACCCAGAACACATCTACTGAGATCCAGGCAAGTAGCAATACCTTGTAAATTTAGCAAAATTTAACACTGACCACGGGACCCAACAACTCATATTTATCCAACACTGCAAACACATGCTCACAGGGAAGTCACATGCAAACACATGCTCACAGAGAAGTCACATGTAAACACATGCTCACAGGGAAGTCACTACAGGGATGTCCGTACTTAGTTGCTTGTAGTTTTCAAAACCTGGAAAGCACCCAGATGTCCACGAACCAGGAAAGGAATAAACACAGTGAGGTTCCATCACTGACAGAATAAATCTTAACAACAAGCCATGTATGCATGTAGCGGCATGCAAGTATTTCTAGTGCATTCTGCCAACTCTGAGCCGGATTTCAAAAGTTACATATTGTAAATCTTCCTGGATGTAACACTGTGGACTAGGCAAAGCTACAGGCAGTACAGACAGGTGAGCTGACACGGCCTTAAGGAACCACCCCAAGTAAACTGAAGAGAGCAACTATCCCTGTGCCTGTGGTTATGTTGTAAAATCTGAGTGTGGTGGTAGTCATGTGACTGCATCTGCCATGGAACTGGGAAATGTAAAAGGACTCTGTATTTTATCTCAATATACTTGACTTTAAAAGTACAGGCACATCAATACAAGTTAATAGGACTGATCTTCCTGTAGAGTATGAAGCCAAGGAATGGTAGTGAGTATTTACGCAGACTACCCATGGATACAGCCCACTGCTACTGGCAATGTTTGGTAAACACGCTCCGGTTCCCGCTACTGCTGAAAATGGAGATGAGCACAAAAGCAGCACCACTCGGCAGCCGGACTCACGTCCTCACAAAGCTTCCATCCCAGCTTCTAATGCTTTCTTGATTTCAGCAATCATTAGTTTAGAACTAGAAAAAAGACAGAAGAGCAGTGCTAATAAAAATAATTAATCTTGCAGAGTAACCAACCCCACTCAATCAAAGAATCTGAGGCCCAGTGTTCAGATTGAGATTATATACCTTTGTTTTTTCACCCAGTTTTTATACTGTTTAAACAAGGATTTTTTTTTTAAGCCCTGACTTTTAAAAGGTCATATTGTGCAACATTTTTCTAAATCTTTGTCTGGTCTCACAACAAGGTAAGTTTCCTTAATGCTGCTACAAACCAGGTAAAAGGCATGCCGAGGTGAAAGTTAAATAAAAAGCTATCTCAAATAGCATTTTTAAAAGGCAAACATCAACCTTGTAAGTATTAAAAGCACGTTCTAAAATCCACTCTGATGACAGTTTAAGAAAGCTGCTTTTATGTGCTGGGAGCCTGGCTCTGCAAGGCCTTTTAAATGCCAGTGTTTACCTAAAAATGCAGGCAAGGACCAGAATCTGGCCTTGAAGAGGCGCCTTTTGACTGCACACAGTGAACCCAATCTTTAACCAATAAATTGTTCCACACCTTTGTCTCTGCCAAGAGAGGCAGAAGTCTGCTCTCACAAGAACACACAAGCCTCTTTAGTCAGGTGGCTCTCTCCTCTGCACCTCTGTACTTGTTGGTTTAGAATCTCTGAGTGACAATGCACATCACTGATGCTATGGGGGTTTGTGCTGTCATCTGTGCTACTGATTGTGCTTTGCTTTAGATCAAAGCGCAAAACTTCTAGAAAGACACGCAGACCACAAAGTGGCAAGTAGCATGCCATGTTTGACACAGCAAACAATAAATGACTTTCATCAGCCTGATTAAGAATCCCATGTTTTCAATGCTAAGTCTGATGTCTGAAATGATAGAACTTTCTACATTCTCAAACAAGGAGTTTCAAATATGAAGGAAAAGACATAAAGAGAGCCCACATACCACAAGTTCTGAAATTCCTACTGTTCAAAGAACTGCGGTTTAACCTGCTATTGTATAAAGCTCATTGTAAGGTTTAAGTTGAATAATACACATTCAAACCAAACACGCTAACACACCACTATTTTCTCAGTTGGAAACAACTTGTGGTGTATCTCTCCCAGAGCAGACTGCATCACCAGCCTTGGCCATGTTCCACAGTGACTCCCTGTGAGCTTTAGCTACAGGTTCTCTCCACAAGGCCCAGCATCAGACATCTTTTCCTGTCTAGAGTTGGAATGACAGGAACTTCACCTGGACTGTTTACACTCTGTCCAAAATGCCACCATAAGCACAAAGTCATCCCTTACCCAGAGCCTCTATTCCAAGGTGCCATCTGAGTGCATACCATATGATCTGACCCACTCCCTACACAATTCTGCAAGATGACAATTACTTCATTCGTGTTCTAAGTGAAGAAATTGAGACAAAATGCTACAAAACAAAACAAAACAAAACTTCCCTAAAACTTCATACATCAAGTAAGTGGACCCGGTCTGGATTTGAACATCTCTCTGTGTCTTCCTCCGTCCTCTGACCTTCATTTTCTTTGTAGTACTAAAGATGGAAACTAGGGCCTTGTACATGCTACACAAACATTTTACCACTAAGCTACACCACCAGCCCTGTTTTTTTTCTTTGTACAACCCAAACTTTATTACACCAATGGCAGCACCCTAAGTTAACATATGCATTAATTACCATGGACCCTAAATAGGCAAATAGCAAACTGGGATACCAGAGTCATTGGCCTGTCCTTTGTGTCGCACGCGCATGCGCGCACATATGAGTAACAATGGAGAAAAAATATCCAAGAATCCCTGTTCAAATGGCAACCATGGAAGTGGCAAAGAATGGTTCTGAACCTTGCAAAAGCAAAGCACAGTAACAAGGCTTGCATACTCTATATAATGGTAGACATATTTTTGTTTGTTTGTAGACAGAGTTTCTCTGAGTGGCCCTGGGTGTCTTGGAACTTGCTCTGTAAACCAGGCTAGGCTTAAACTCAGAGGTCCATCTGGTTCTGCTTCCTGGATGATGGTATTAAAGGCATGTGTCACTACCACCTAGCTAGTAGACACGTTTTAGAGATTATTGAACTTATTAGGAATCTAAAATTCTCTTCCTCCAAATTTTATCATTAGTGTGTGTGATGTATGACATGCACGTGGAGGTCGGAGAACAACCTTCAGGAGGAATTGGGTCTCCTCTCCCACCCTTACGTGGGTTCTGAGGATTGAACTAAGATGGTCAGCCTTACACAGCCAGTACTTTCCCTACTGACCCATCTTGCTAGCTGTAAATGTATACTTAATGACGGTTAACCTGAAGGTTGTTCTCCGACCTCCACGTGCATGTCATACATCACACACATTAATGATAAAATTTGGAGGAAGAGAATTTTAGATTCCTAGTAAGTCCAATATACTATATATATATGTATATAGCATTCTAGCCCCATATGGCAGAATACATTTTCTCCTTCTAACTTCATATACTCAATTTCCAGACCTTACCCTAAAGCCTCTACATCCAATAAGGTGTACACTTAAGAATCCACACACCTGAGACCTCTACAGCTGCAGCCCATATATGTACATGCACAGTTGAGGCCCACATACATTGAGGTCTACATATCTGGAGTATACACAGTTGGGGCCCACAAACTTCAAGTAGACTTCACATATCTGGAGTTACACACCATACCAGAAGTCCACACACCTGAGGTCCACATCTCAGGGTCCATACACCTATGCCCTACACATCTAGAGTTCACACATTTGGGGCCCACATACCTGAAGTGCTTATACTAGTAGTCCACACTCCTGGTATCTACACCTCTGGAGTCTATACATCTGGAGTCTTCATACCTGCACATACCTCCCTTCCTTTCTCCTGTTCAACCATGTCTTCTGAAGTCTTAGGGCTGTTTCCCTACTTGTATACCTTTTGCTTTTCCAGATGCTTCCCCATGCCCCTTATTTTGCCAAGTCTTTATCTTTGTTCATTCCTATGGCTATCCAAATCTTCTGATTCTAAAGCCTGGCTTCCAAATCCAGCCAGAGGATTTCAATTAAAAAGAGCGTTCCAAAGCCATCACAAAAGGGCACTGCCACAACTGAAGCACTACCCAGATGCACTTAAATATAGATGGTGTCCTTAAACCCAAACCTGCTGTCCTTGAGTATTAACACAATTTCTACATGACTCGTTTTAAGAATAAAGGATAGTGACAGCTTCTATAACTAGATTTAGTATGTGTGGAAATATAACCTATCAGAAAGATCAGTTACTTTTGCTAAGAAACTATCCAGACAAAAGAAATGGACTTTTCTCTGTGGAAAGTCCTTATGGATTCAAAGTAGTAGTGCAAACAAATATTGTATGAAATAAAGAGTCATTTACAACTTTATATTGTTTTTCAAAAAAAAAGGTATCTAATTCAAAATTCTTCATTTATAGAAAAGGCTGGGTGTATAAACTACAGAATATCAGTTTAGTGGCCTCATTTTTAACACTTATCTGTGAATTCATAAATACTGAGCTCATGGACTGATAGCTTACTTGAAAGGTTAATAATGATACATTTCATACGTGATGCTGCCCAACCCACCATTATGCTGTCTTTTCTTTATGTGCTTATGTGCAAACATTTTTACTTACCTGGAAAAAGCCAATAACATGGACCCCCTAAAAATAGGGGAGGGGCAAAACTGCAGATTCATTTGCAAGTACATGGTGGGACTCTTCAAACTTGGCTTTAATCTCTCCAGCCTATGCATACGCACATAAAACCAAGTTAGTCTTTAGTAGGATCCTTTCTTTAGTTTCTTGTCAGTTCCCTGTCTGAGGTGGACAGACGGATGGTCATGTCTCCCCAGGAAGAGTCACACAACACCATGGTGAGGTGAGTACGGTGAGCTCCGGTGCTTCCTGCTTCCAATTAGGACCAAAAGGAGAAAACCAACCATGTCTATCTCTGAACTAGAGCTGAGGCACAAAGGATACAATTGAATTTAAAAGCCCCAAAGAAAACCCCAAAACACTGTGAGGGTTGAGTGTGGGGAGCTAAAACAAGACTAGAAAACACTGAAAGTCTTGATCTACAATCGTCAACAACCTAAGGAGCCTCAGAACTCATGCTAATAACCTATTGGCTTTAGATTACATCACTCAATGCACGTGTCCAGTTTCAACAGGAAAAGACATTGTATGCAAGAAGGCAAGAAAATGTACTTTCTGAAGCCAGAAGGCAGCAACAGACAAAATCATGGCAGAGAGTCTGACGTTAACAAAGAGGAGATTAATGAGATAGTGGCTACTATGGTTAGGATATTGTCTCCAATGGTTATGTTAAAAGCTTGGTCTTCATTGTGGCAGTGAAGACATGATGGGAAGTCCTCAGGCACGGAGAGAGCATCCTCTTGGGAAAAGTAAGGGTAGAGTTAGGATTATGGTCAAAGCAAAAGGACCCAAAGTTAGTTCTTTTGTTACAAAAGGCCTGAGATAGGCTCTGACTCAACAAGGCTTCTGGTCAAGCCACAAAGACTCTTCCTCCCTCAGCAACTCCTACCATCGCATAGCATAGCATCCAGTATGAGGATCTCCAGAGTCACGCTGATATTGGCATCATGTCTATAAAATTTGAACATCAAACTCAATAGTACTTTTTTTTTCTTTATAAAATAACAAACATGCCCTGCTGTAGTAAAACTCATCAGTCACATGCAATAGCAGATCAGAAATATGAGCATAAAAAAGGAAACGGGGGAGAGGGGGCTGGAGAGAGAGATAGCTCAGCATTTAAAAGCACTGACTGTTCTTCCAAAGCTCCTGAGTTCAAATCCCAGCAACCACATGGTGGCTCATAACCATCCATAATGAGATCTGATGCCCTCTTCTGATGTGTCTGAAGACAGCTACAGTGTACTTAAATATAATAATAAATAAATCTTTAGACCGGAGCGAGCAGGGTCAACTGGAGTGAGCAGAGGTCCTGAATTCAAATTCTGAAGCAACCACATGATGGCTCACAACCATCAGTACTGCTACAGTGTACTCATATATACATAAAATAAATACATTAAAAAAAGGAAACAAGACGGGATCAAAAGGAAATACAAGTTGAAAATACTGTAACAGAAATGAGAATCATCTGGGATGGCTCATCAGAAGAATGAGCATGTCCAACTAAAATCTGTGGGCCAAAGATTTATCAGCACTTTCCACTAAAAGAAGAGTACATGAAGAAGTACCACATCACCAGGAACTAGGTAAATTCAAAACCATAATACAATCTCCTACCTTAAAGGACTTTTTAAAGGGGAAGCCAAGCATGGTAGCTCATATCAGAAAGATCATGAGTTCAAAGTAAGCTTAGGGTAATATTGCAAGCTTGTCTCAATGTCAAGACAAAAGCAGGAAACAAGTGTTAGGAGACGTATGGAAGCACTGACGCTTCAGACCTCGCTTGTGAGAACTAAATGTGGTGTGACTGCTGTGAAAACCAGTCACATATTCTGACCAGTGATTTCACTTACATAAAAGTGGTAAGAGATATAAATCTGAATGCTTATGGCAATACTCATGTCTGTGAACATCTGATCATAATCAATTGTGGTATAAGTGTATAGCAGCATTGTCAAGCTATGATATCAAAGGACCTGAAAAATGCCACATAAAAGAAGCCAAACACTTATGTATTGTATAGGTACATCTAAGTCTATGGACACAGAATATAAATTGGTGGCTGCTAGGGGCTAGGGTAGAGCAGACTGTAACATTGGTGTAGGGTTTATCTCCACTGTGCCCTACAGAAATGTCTTAAAACTTGAGGACACCACGACAGCACTGTGGACATATCAAATGCCACCGAGCTAGTCACTCTATGATGATCAGTGTTGTTCTACATGGATGTTACCTCAAAGAATTTCATTTAAAAATTGATGGAAAAGATTGGGCATGATGGTGCACACGTGAATTCCTTGTAATCAGGAAGGATACAGGAAGACTGATTTATCCTAGGACAGACTAGGCTATATAACAAGTTACAGACCACCCGGGGATACCAAAAAAACAAAACATTTTTTTAAACAAATGAAAAGCTCGGGAAGCTGCCACCAGAAGACCTGAACTTTTAAGAAATGTTCAGAGGAGTCATGCAGAGAAAAAGAAAATAATTTAGGGCAGAAACTCAGAACTAGTCTGTTTTTCCACTTTCCAGACTGACCCATTTGTTCAATGGAAAGGAGTGATTACTGGGTTACAAAAGTTAGGATAAAAAGAATGAGTGACAACATGTTATAACTCACATATTTTAAGAGATGGGTAAAAGGACCAGCAATCCTTTACCAGTACCTGCACTGGCCAGGATATAGGACTATGTTACTGGACTCAAAAGAAAATTTTAAAAAATATTTTGAAAATCAAACCACTAGTCTTCAAAATCGGAGGATGCAGCATATCTCCTGGCCAACCTATTTTAGATAGCAAAACATCATGAGTTAAATACTTGGATAAGGTGGGGAATTTTTAAATGGGATTTTTATTTTTTATAACTTTATAAAGTTGGAGAGAAATACCTCAAGACAGAATTAGTAGGCATTGTCCAAAGCAATTCACATACAGTATCATGTTTTAACTTCATCACAACCCTAAGTTGTGGTAACAGAATCCCTATTTTCATTGAATTTCTTTTTGCTCAAAGTAACAGAAAACTAGACCCACAATAGATGAAAAGACCAAGAGCTGGGCTAGCTCCAGGGCTCAAACTACATCACCCATCTTGGACTGTGTCCAAATCCCAGTTCTGCCATTTCCTGTATAATCTTCTAAGGTTCACCTGGTAGCTCCACACCTTCAGGCTCTTACCCTATGATGCTAATGGAGCAGATGCAGCTGCAGTTTCGTGTCTTTTCTTGTTCCCACATTCAGTAGGAAGAATTAAAGGAATTTTCCAGTGCTCCCCCCAATAAAAACTCACTTGAGTTCCTGTGACTAGCCCAGCTAGGCCAGCCCCCCAGCCCCCATCGTATAATATCATGATGGTTCATCATAGTATCAGAGTTTCCAACTAGTTTAGATTGGCCACATATTCAGTCACAGAATAATGACCAGGACTACTGTTGGGGTAATTAATAGATGTCCAATGACAGGATGCAACAAGGCCCCTTTGAAAATAAGAAGCCCATAACTCAGGACAATAAAGCAACTTGTTAAAATTCAGACATCCAAAGAGTTAAATGTAGGTTTAAACTCAGGTCTAGCTAATGGCATCCAAAAGCTTTACCCTCTTAGGCTTCAATAAAAACCAGTCTTAGGAGAGCACAAAGGTGGGCCTACTGCTCTCCTAAAAGCATCACTCACTGAAACAAAAGCTAAGATTATACTACTTCTTGAAAGCACCTGAACTAGCATGTGAAAATTCATAACTAACTCATTGTGAATTTGACTTTTAAAACAGTTGGCCTGCTATTAATCTGCTTCTACAAGCTTCAAGTAGTAAGAGCCAATCCAGAAAGTTCATTGCCAAGAAAAAAATCTGTAACTTTTAAGTGGAGTTTAAAATTATATTGTTCCAGAGACTTATCATGTGTACCAGATTTATAATGACTTTTGGGACTTCTTAGTGACAGAATACCAATCTTCCAGCTCGGTAACTTCTGTAGACTTTACTTTATGGAGGATCTCGCCTTCTTGTGTTTTCTTTGCACTTCCAGGTGAATTATGTACAATTAAAGTACAAAAAGGCATTCCAGGCAGGAGAAAAATCAATACAATATTTCTGCTTGGCACCAAGAAGTGAAAGACTTTTAAAGGACCCCAGGGAATCAAGCCTGGTTCAAAGGACAGCGCGGGGATGCAGACTTAAGAGGGGTAGGAGGCAATGTCTCAGAGTGCAGAAGGCCAGGAGCCGCAAGGACACCTCTCTCCACCCTCACCTTCAGAGAAGCCTTGAGACCCTAGATCTTGGAAGGAGCCACTAGAAGGGGCGAACGTGAAAAGGCCTGCATCCCGCAACACACAACAGGCCACACGATACCGGGAGCCAAGACACAATCGTGACAACAGTAGGAGGGCGGATGGCGACGCCACACAGCTCGCAAAACAGTCGAGGGGCCGTTATCAAGTCTTTCGACTGAGGGGACAGCAGAAAGCGCACTCCAAAGAGCCGCACGGGTCAGCGCATCCTCGGGACGCATCACGCAGCCTGGCTGGAGGGCAGCGGAAAGGACGCCATTCAAAAACCACACGTCCGAGGAAGAGACGGGAGAGCCCGTGCACGCCACTCCACGCGCCTAGGACGCGCGCCTCACGACGACGTAACCGCACCAGCGCCGGACGCTGACGATACGCGAGGGGCGGAGCCATGATGTAAGCGCGGGCGGAGCCAGCCGCTCGCAGCAGGTGAGATGAAGGGGGTTGGGGGATGTCTGGCCAGACTGCGGGGGGGGGGGGGGGGGGAGGAGGGGGGACCTGCGAGCATGCGCACTGAGAGCCAGGCGGAGCCGGCCGGCGGGCGTGCGCACCTAGAAGCGCAGAGGCCGCTGGTTGCCGTGGCAACGAGGAGCCGTTCAGAAAAGGTGCAGCTGAGGGACAGGAAAGGCCGTTGTGAGTTTGTCCCGCAGCGCTGTCTGAAGTATAAAGCTCTGGTGCAGAGAAGGGAGCGAGAGCCGAACGCGGGGTAGTGTTGGGGCGGGAGGTCCGGGTCGCTGTGGTCGGTCCGCGGATCCTGCCTGCGCTGCACAAGGCTGTGATATAACGAGGGACCTCACGGACCAGATTTCCAACGACTTCTCTTGTCTCTGGGGGCGTATTTTAAATTTATATGCCATCTCTCCAGTGCATTTCTATTGACGCGTTTATTAATTGCCTTCTGATCACTGAAAACAATTGGTGATTAAATGTCTTGTCGCCTAGTCCTGTGTTTTCCTACCTAGCACAGCCTCCTAACCGTGCGCAAGCTAATTACAAACAGGCAGTTTGCTGTTGTGGCTGTCAGTGCCAGGCAGAGGTTGTGTATTTCTCACCTGTTGCTAAACTAACGGGTCACCTCTTCTCTATGTTTTCTCATACAGTTGGACTACATCTGACACGTTTCGTTATCCTTTCAATTGTCAGTTTGCTAATACTATGGGACTATGGTAAGGCAATTTTTAACGCTCTTACCTTGATGTTAGTTACAACGGTACAATAAAAACCTGGTGAAATTGTAGACTAAGTAGCTACCTATGGTTACTGATGGTATGAATCTTGTTGAAAAAGTGAACTTTTTTATGATGCATATTTGGCGTTGCCAAATTACAGGCATTTTGAATTTGGAAAATAATAACAGTGACCCTTTAGTATTTTACATGCCTTCCTCCAGCCAAGGCCACGGTAAGGAATACTGCATACAAACTTCTCTCATAGATCTCCATGCCAGCACTGAGAAGTAAGGGGAACGTGAGCACATTGAAAACTGCCCTAGGCTTCTGAAGGGTCTGAACAGCTGCTGGTTCTTTGTCTTAAATCAGGTGTCTCACACATTAGTTCCTATGGGACTTACTTTCCTGTAATCTTTTCAAGTGTGTGTTGCAGTGCTGGGGTTAGAACCCAGGGCCCCATGTATGCATGAATGCCTAAGCTGCTCTGTGAGCACCTTTCTGAAAGTTAGCTCCTTGATACTATTCCCTTAGGTTGCTTTTTAAAAGGTGCTTTTTCTCTCCACTGTAGAATATTATGGACAGCCTGGTCCCAAAACTAGAAGGGTTAATACCCAGTCTGTCCCCTCATTTTTAAGGGAATTGGAGCAACAGTCACCATTTATGAGTATCTTATGCAGAACAGTCCCTTGGAAGCCCTTAAGGAGGTTTTCTCTTAATATAATAATCCTGCAATGTCAGCATTTTTGTGGTTTTTTTTTTTTTATAAATGCAAAACTAAGCCAGAGATGCTTAAGTCGCTTGCCCAAAAAAAGTAGAAAGCAGATTGGGACTCGGTATCTGTCCCCCATATTCTGTCCGCCTGTGTGTTGGCCAGGTTGAAGGCAGTCGGCATGTGCCATACACCCATCTTCTTCATTGTTTCCCTTCTTGCCAAAACACAAACAGCATGCTGCTTTCCTGGGCATCTCTGCTCTTGCTCCTGCCATCTAGCACACACATTTCTCTCTTTAAGACTTGGGCTAAATGTTGTCTTCAAGGGTTGTTTATTTACTTAGTGTCTCACTTTGGTCTAAGACTTTGCTCTAAGACTCTGGTTTTGCTTCTAGATTGTTCTTTCTAGTACCATGGTAAGCTCTTTGAGGACAGGGCTGGATTGGGTTAGGACTATGTAAATTAGACAGGGCAGCTCACGCTGCTCTGTGGCTGGCATTCCTTTTACCATCCCCAGAGCCCTCGTAGACTTGGATGTTTACATGCACTCTTACTTTCTGTTACAGCAGAAGAATGGAAGTTATCGTAACGTGATGTTAGAGATCGTTAAAGCCACACCACAGTGTTTCCTGATTCCTGATACAGCATGCTAAGAAATAAGGTACTCCATCCTCCTGAGAACAGACCCATGCTTTTATTTACAGGGGGTAGCCTAGCTGGACTTTCTGCAGGTATAAAAATAGTTTACAAACCTTGTGATCTTGGGGAAACTGTGAGCAGAAGTGGGAGGTGCATGTGATATGGGTAACAGACAGTCTCAGGGTGCTGCTTGCACACATCTCCTGGCTCAGGGACCTGGTCCTGCAAGAAATGTTTAAGTTTTCACCAGAGAGCTTATACTTAAGAGCAAGATTCCTTTTAAGGTTTGCCTGGAGTCTAATTTAGTTACAGCAAAACAGCAGGGTCTTAGTTAAGCACCCACAGGTTTGAACTTATTGGTTTATAATTAAGGCTCCAGTAACTAATTGGAAAGATTGCCCTTTATTTCTACCATAGATGTTGGGCCTGGGATTTGCTCTGCTTAGGTACTGCTCTGACATTCCTTCCCACTGACTTGGTGATCTGCCACCAGGGAACAACAAGGCCTCCGTTTTCTTCTAAATGGTGTTACATGCTGGTCCACTAAATAAGACCTCCTACTCCCATGTTTTTAGGATCGTTCATCTAACAAAGGTAACTTAGCAGTCACTGCAGTTGCCTTACAGGACCACCTATTACATGATCTTCAACTTGGACATCTCTCGGTAGCAGATCCTTGTAAGATAAAAGCACGAAAGAAAGAGAAGAAGTCAAAATCTCTCAAAAGAGATGCAACAGCCATCATAGATACTGGGCTTAGAAAATCTACAGAGGGTCCTAACATGGAAGATCCAGAGAAGGAATATGTTCTAGACCCCACACCACCACCATTAACTTTAGGTAAGCTAACCTGATCTTTTTTCCTTTGGCTTAATGCTAATTAACCCAGTGTAGCCTTGTCAGGCTGAAGCAATGCTATATTTGGGGTAAAGAGACAACCATGACATTTTCATTTTATTAGCAGCCAAGAGTGTTGTTAATAAGGCTTTAATGCCAACTCTTCATCTGCCAAGGTTTTTTTTCACTTTGGAGAACTGTCCATAAACAAGATGGCTGTTGGCAATACTCTTTGACTACGCTGCAGCAACAGGGGCAGGTGACTTGCTTTTGTGAGTCTGAATTCCTGGGTGTGTACATTGTGCCTGGTTTTGTCATGTGCCCTGTGGCACTCCACATACTGCCAGAGTTGGATTTGTGCCTCTGTATTTTGAAGTCCTGCTGTCCTTCCCTTGCATATTTTTCTTGGCTTTGGGAGTCTCCTTCTATAGCCCATGCTGGCCTTCAACTCTTAATCTCCCCGCCTCAACTTCCTGAGTGCCTTGACTACAGGCATTTGTCTGTATCTTTTTGTTTTGTAAATGTAGTTTCCATCTCACTTCTTTTAAAAGAGCCTGGTTCCATTGAATTGAGACCAGCGTTGGTTGGTGTCCCTCCTCTGTAAGCTCCCTCCGGTTGAGGCAGCAGTGTCTCCAGCTGTGCATAGGCCAGCAATGGCGCTCATACTCCTCAGCCCAAACGTCTCCGAGAATTTGTGTGGTGATCCTTACTTGAACTGACTGTCTCCATGTTCCTTATTCTGAGGAACTTCTTGCCAGAATTCTCACAGCCTCGGTGCTTTTTGGTGAATGAAACACTTTGCCATTTGCTTGAATAACATCCACAAATTTAGTGTCTCTTCCATCTTAACTGGATCCCTGTTAATACACTTTATCTTTGGGGCCAGAACTTTTTCTTTGAGAGAAAGTCTCACTGTGTGGTTCAAGCTGCCTTAAATTCCCTCTTCCCGCCGATCCCACCATAGGCCAATATGAGTATTGCAGAAATATAATTGTAAAATTCTTGGGAATCTATTTTTCTATATTTAAAGTTTGGCACATAGACGATTTCGTCTTATCTTGGCAACCTCTGCACACAATTGCTTTCTGTGAAATCAAAAACTTTCCCCTTTCCCACTTGAAGGAAGCGCTTTACTTCCTGTGTTGGGTACATCTGGGTGACTAGCAACTCTGCTGTGTTGCTCTGCAGTGACAACAAACCCTAAGACTATAATACTGCCACAGTCTCTCTTATCACCAAGAAAACTGCAGAGGGACAAAGGGCACATCATATACACAGCCTGGATACACTAGGCAAGAATGAAGCACAGGGCAGTGTGAGATTGTATTGTGCTGCTTAGACTGGGGGAAAAAACCTTCTGACTTGTTTTTGGAATGTGCCATTGACTGTTTTCAGATGGTAGCTGACAGTGAATCATGGGAGCCTCAGACAGCACAACCAAGGATAAGGGAGCAGGGCTGCAGTTGATAATTAGCTCACATTAATTCCCTGGTACTCAGCATTATACCAGCATATTAAGACCATAGAATTCTTCATCACATTCTTACAATCTATTGTAAGTCTGAAATCATTTTATACTAGAAAGTTAGAAATAAAACATTCCTAGGTGACTAGGCATGGAAAATAGGTTTGCTTAGGGACGTTGTGTTATAGTGTGTGCAGGGGTCAGTGACAGGACACAGTGGGAGGCCTGCACAGCATGGAGAGGAAACTCACTCATTGCCAGTTATCTCATTTGCACCCCTTTTATTCCTTTAGCTGCTGGGGTAAGGGAAGAAAGTTTTACTTTTGATTACACGTTCAGAATGGCCAGCCAAGAGTGACAGGCATCTTGAGAGAAAGCTTTGTCACTGATGTTCACCACAAAAGCCTTTTCTCAGCTCTGATGCTTGTGGGGTGGGGTGCTATTGCAGACACAAGTCTGTTCAGTTCAGAATATGGCCTTTGACAATAGGATTCACTCCACCTACAACAATACCCATCATTGGTCTAAGAATAAACAAAGACTCATTGCCCAGTATGGTAGGCATTTAACCAAGGCAGGAGAGGCCCTGAGTCCGATGGCTCTAGGCTCAACTCAGCTTTTTTGTTTTTCTCCTGATGGTTTTAGTGTTGGTATATTTTACCAGAAGTAAATCTAGTGAAGTAAGTTAAGCTTCCTTATGTGTAAGTTTGGAAAATACAAATGTTAACATAATCTTTGTTTGTATATGTTTTTCATATGTGGAGGCATGTCATGTGCATCTGGAGACTTTATGTCAATCTGTGTACCAGATGCTGTCTGTGGAGATCTGTGTGGCTCTGCATTACCCTCTCCAAAGGGAAGAAGGAGTGGATGGCAAGGTTGGGGCTACCATGTGGGAAGTGACTGTCGTAGGCTTGAGCACTTACCAGCAGTGAAAGCTTCAAGAGGGAATTTCTCTTCCTCAAAGTGTTACAGCTCTATACGACAGACAGACAGACACTCTCAGACTGTCTTTGTTTATTCCTTGTACACAGGGCCTTATGTACATTTTGGGGTGGGTTGGGGTCTAAAGGCAGGTGCTTTCTATTGGCTTGGTCTGAGATGTTAAGGATGCCTCATCTGCATGTGGAGGGGCTTCGGGTGCTCCCCCTACATGACTGGAACAGTTCTCTCCAGTGGGTATCATGGTCACATGTCCCAGGACAGAAATGTGTAAAGAAGTAGATATAACTCCTACTGTTCTCAGGTATGAGGGTACTGGGGCTTCTGAATCTACTCAACCTTATCAAGTTTTTGTCTGGTGACACAGTTCCACTTGCTCCACAGCTAGAGGTTGGTATCACTTATTGTTTGAAACAAGGACCCTCAACTAGAATTCACCAGTTAACCTAGACTGGCTGGCTAGCAAGCTCTAACGATCTTCTGTCTCTGCCTTGCCAGCACTAGTACCACACCAGCCTTTTACTTAGATGATGGTGATAGAACCCAGGCTTATGTGGCTAGACCTTTACTGACTGAGCTATCTCTCCACTTTTCACATGCATTTTATAATTACTTCCTTTTTTTATTCTGTATTTTTTCCTTCATGATTTGTATTTTATTTAGGCCAGTTTCATTAAAAATGTCTCTTTTGAGAAAAATACATCTTGGATTCTATCTACCATTGGTTTTGGTTTTATTTTGTCTCCTGATTTCTTGGAATGTCTGCTGTTATCTTTGTTACTTCCTAAAGAGGAAAGAGTTTCTTCCCTTTGTTATGTTTCCTTTTCCTAGCATCTTAAGTAAAACACTCTTTGCAAACTTTGTTTCCCGGCAGATGCATGCAGATAGACATATCCCTGTGAATTGCTACTTATTCCCATATTGACTCTAGTGCTCTCATGGCTACTCAGCTCTTAGTATTAGACATCCTCGTGTTGTCTTCTTGGCTTTGTCTGTGTCCCAAATTATTGTGTCCCATGGGTTGAGCATCTGTTCTATGACTTTTCCTAGGAAGACATGGACAAGTCTATTTACCTAGAAGGCATATCCATTATCTGTGAGATTACCTTTATCTTTCAGAATACATGCATACTTCTACCATGAATTTTTCTATACCAAGAGTGCTTTCTGATAGCTCTCTGTCATAGCTTCCCATTCTTGTAGCATTTATTGTATATCATTGAAGATCTTGTTCCAGGTTGATTTTTTTTTTTTATGTACCTTTACCACTATTTACAGATGGTGGCTTACATTTATAGTCCTACGCCCAGGAATGGTGCAAGTACTTTTTCAAAGTGAGTCTCCCCATGGGATATAAGCTCATATGATGGGGCACTCATAAATTCAATTAAGGAATGTATCTTTGGGTAGCACATGATTGATATGCTCTTTGTAAGAGCATTGGTGAGGACAGCAAGGCAGTGCTGCAGATTGACAGTTAAAATAGGTGAGAAACATGAAGGAAAGTGACCAAAAAAACAGACAAAAAAAAAATTGGTATTCTTCAACTAAATGTCAGTCCTGCTTGCTTGAAAAACCAGTTAGCATTCAGAATGACAACAGTCTTGTATAATAAAAACGTAAGTCGTCATTGAGAACTTTAAGGGTCATTCACCACTTCCCTCATCCTTCCTGGAAAAGCATCTTGCTGTGTGTTGTAAAAGGCGAAGCTATAATGCCTCTGTAGAATATCTACATGCAGACTGTCTCTTTAAAATGTGACTACATATGCTAACATACATGAGGTTACTTTGTGTCTTGTCTTCCCTGTAGCCCAGAAACTAGGCCTCTTGCCACCTCCCCCGTTGCCACTGTCATCAGATGAGTGGGAGAGAGTGAAGCAGAGATCCCTTCTACAAGGGGACTCCATTCAGCCATGCCCAATATGTAAAGAAGAATTTGAGCTCCATCCCCAGGTACATAACAGACAGAGCTTTAAACCTGCCCCAGGTGGGCACTGCTTCCCTAGTAATAGCCAGTGAGTCACCCAGGTCAACCTTCCTTGTGACTCTCAAGTGAGAGATACAGAGACAGAGGGAACGTGTGTGTGTCTGAACGCCATCACTTGACAGTGTCCACTTACTGGTGTGTCACTTAAAGTTCAAGTGTACCGTTTGCATGAAAGAATGCTTTAAATATTTCAAAAAATGTGAGAATCCTTGTGTAAAGTAAAATCTTTGTTCACACATCTGTTACGATGCAAAGGCTGGTTTTCCCAGTTTGTAGAAAGCTTATGACCTGCTGCACAGACCATCGCCTGACTAAACTCTCAACTCCAGAGAGCCAAGGTCATTTATGCTCTCAAAATTTGTGGGGAACTGATGGTTTTCCCCAAGGCTTTTCTATAGTGTGTAGCCTTAGCTTTTGCATGGTAAGCACTGAGACAGCAGCTGAGAAGACCCAGCACAAATCCAAGCTTGGGTCCCCCAGACTTGATGGGCTATCCTGACTGCTCAGACTTGAAGATGCTTCATTATCTGCAAGGAAACTCACAATCATTACACTTTTGCTCTTTGGTAATGTGAATTACAAAGATGCTAGAAGTACACTTTGATTCCTACTCTCCAAGAGGACCTAATCTTATGCAGGAGGTGGATATTGGAAAGATTTTAGTCAGCCCTTGAACCACAAAACTGTCAGATGCAAGGCAGTTTATAATTTAGTGCTAGAGTACAAGCTGCAGGGAATCTTCTAACCTCAGCCACCCTATTCATTGTGCTGTATGTATTTAAACTAGTTGTATGAAGAATGAACATGCAATTATTTCAGGGTTTGTGTATGCATTTCAGTAAATGCCATTTGGTTTCGTTGAAGATACTAATATTGCTGTGTTAATATTGCACTTAGTATTCTCATATTAGATTTCTTAGTTAAAAACAATTTTCCTGGGTTAAAGAGATGGCTCAATGGTTAAGAGAACATACTGGCTGTTCTCTCAGGAAACCCAGATTTGATTCACAGCACACACATAGTGGCTTACAATTCTAGTTCCAACAGATCTTCTGACCTCCATGGGTATCAGACATACAAGAGGTACACAGACATACATACAGGCAGAATACCCAATCACATGAATGAATGAATGAATGATTTCAAGATACTTTCAAGTAGTCACTTATCTCTGCAGTAAAAGACACCATCTAAAGTGAGAACAGAACTCATGTGATTCACAACAGGCCAACTCAGAAATTATGGCAGAGTGTAAATATCCTCACTTGTGTAACAATCACCATAAACTGTTTGCTTATAATGAATAATATGGATATTACAAAATATAATATTCTAGTATTAGAGTTATATAAAAATTATATTATTCAGAGCAAATTGATATCTGTTGATAAAATACTTTGAAAAATTATATTAAAAAGTGAAGAACTTGAGTCCACAGATGATTTTAATACATCAGTTTATTAAATTTAAGCTTATAGTTGGCAGGGTCCAGGAAAGGTTTCACAGGGCTGCTCTTCCAGAGTACACTAGGGTTTAGTTCCTAGCACCCACATGGTGTTTACAACCACCTGAACTCCAGTTCCAGGGAATCTGATGCCCTCTTCTGGCCTTTATGGGCAGCATACGGATGTGGTACAGAGACATACATGCAAACAAAACATCCATATACATAAAATAAATATTTTTTAAAGGAAAGGTTTTAGGTTTACACGCTCTATTCTAAAAATCCTTCCCTTAGTCCCACTTAAGAGACCAGAGTGAGCAAAGCCATAGGGGCTGGGCACTGAAAACAGGGGAGACACGCCTCTGCCCACTCACCTTCTCCACTGACATACCTTCCAGTGGCCAGTGCTCTAAAACCCTTCCTCATTGGATCTAAGCTAGTTTTGATTTTTGTTTTTTGTTTTTGTTTTTCCAGACCAAAACATCACTGTTAGGTGTGAAGTTTGAGTCAGAAGGGTGAAGTTTTCTTATGAACACACTTGCTTTTAATTTCAAAAGGAAAATGTAGTTTGTGTCCATAATGTCTTGCTATTTAAATGTAAGATTCTCATAATTATGTTATAGTAAGCTACAATTTTAAGTTTAGGAGTATAATTTAGCTAAGCAAGGCCCTATAAAAGATGTTTGCCTATCATATCTCTGCTTATTCTCTTACCAAGACCACAGCACATAGACAGGTTTCTCCCTGCCCCACCCTATCTACCTAGCAATGTCTACCTTGGCAATCCTTTCACTAGCTTAATATCAAGCATGATGTGGTTTTGTGGTATTGGGGTCATTGGCTTTCTTTAGATGATATGTTTATGCTATATTAAACTTAACACCGTGTAAGTGTAGAAGTGGTCAGCTGTCTGAATGCTACCTTGAAGCATTCAGACAGCTCTTCTAGGGGATGCAGTCCTAACTAGGACTCTTGTTCTCTTCTGGTGGACAGGTGCTGCTTTCCTGCTCACATGTATTCCATAGGGTGAGTAATCCCACGCCAGGCCTGGCCTCCTTCCCCCGCTTATTTAAAGAGCCATTTGTTGAACCATGAGCCCCGTTTGTAATTAGAAACATGGCTTTAGGTTAGACTGCACCTCATCCTGTTGTGAAAATCATAGATTTTGTGTGACATAACCACAAATGTTTGTGTAGCAGATTGTTACCTGCACATCAAAGCTGCCGACAGCACACTTCCTGCTGGCTGTTTGCACGGCAGTCTTATACCTAGCATTTTTCCTTTACACCACATGACAGTCTCTGCATGCATGAGCTGTAGAAAATCATTTTTGGAACAGGTTTCATGAGGAAGGTGTTAACATCTGATGAAACTACTTCATGATCTAAATTAGACAGAGTAGAAATTATGAGAAATAGACACCGTAATTACATTAGAAGTAAAAATGTTGTTTATAAACAATTACTTATAAAGTTTTAAGTAAAATCCTTTTCTTTAGGCATGCCTTCAGGCTTTTGAAAAGTTCACAAATAAAAAAACCTGTCCCCTCTGTAGAAAGAACCAATATCAAACAAGAGTGATACATGATGGGGCTCGCCTGTTCAGAGTAAAGTGTGCCACCAGGTAAGAGGGGCCTCAGTGCCCTGCAGAGGGGAGACAGATGCTTGCAGCTCAGGATGTGATTACTAACTCAGAGGAGCACCACAGCATCGCAGGCTGGGAGGAATACTGAAGTACTTGTTAAAGAAGGCCATTAGGGGCTAGAGGGATGGTTTGGTGGGTAAGAGGACCAACTGTTCTTTTAAAAGACCCTGATTCAGTTCCTAGTACCTCTATAATGTGGCTGTCAACCATCTGTAACTCTGTTTCCTGGAAATTGGATGCTTTGATCTCCATGTGTACCAGACACACGAATGATATAGACATACGCAAGCAAAACATTCATATACATGATAAACTATTTTAAAATGTTTTAAAGTAAGGCTATTAGGTGGTCATCATTTCTCTATCTCTATTTTAGGATCCAAGCCTATTGGCGAGGGTACATCGTTAGAAAGTGGTACAGAAACCTGAGGAAAATAATCCCGCCTTCGGATGCCAAATTAAGGAGAAAGTTCTTTGAGGAAAAGGTGGGTGTGTAATATCACTACCTCTCCACACACACAGAGTCTGTGTGAGTGACCATCTGAGACTGGTGAAGCTACAGGCAGCAGCTGCAGCTCACTTCACTCTCAAGCTCGCTTTGTTCAACTCGATGGCCTCCAACAGCATTGCCTGAAATGATGACATTCAGATCAGCATTGTGTGCTGTTTGTTGAAGTCAGGTACCATCTGGTAAAGTAGACAAAATTGAGTTTTTACAACTCTTAAGAGGCCCCAGTTAATGTCTGCATCATCAGGGAGAATGGAGACCTCACTGCCATCTTCCTTATTATCGAACTGTTTTCGTAGTTATTATCTTCTTTAGGCACAAGACTGAATGACCATAGCCATACACTTTCTGGTCCCATAAGAGCCTCATTTATCTCAGAGGAAGAAAGGGAGTACCTATGACCTTGTGTGTAGCTTTACCCTTACATGGGTAAGCCAGCCCATTTCAACTATGCTATAACAGCATTGATTATAAAGCAATATGATTTTTTTCTAGTACCTTTTCTAGGCACTAAAGGCACATGTGTATACACACACACACACAAAACAAACAAAAGCCCTCAATTATTTGTTATAAGCACAGTTATTAGAATATATAATTAGAATATTTGACATGTTGTTGTCACTGTGCCTCAGATTTAACTCAGGAAAACACTGAGTTTCCTTAAAGAATGGGATTAAATGTGATATGGATGTTAAGCAAATGGCATCTCACATGAACATTTCAATTTCCCTAAATTGAAACAAATGTAACAACCATTTCTAATCCTGACCACCAGTACCAGAACTCAGATAGAGCTTGTTAAAATAAAGGCTGTTTATTGGGGCTGGGGGTGTAGATCAGTTGTTAGGCTGCCTGCTCATACAGTCAGCCCTGAGTTCAATCTCCAATACCACATAAACCAGGTATGACAGCATATGCCTATAAGCCTAGCACTTAAGTAGGCAAAAGAATTTTTTGTTCTTTTTTGGGGGGTGGGGGTGGGGGGTTGGTTTTTCAAGACAAAGTGTCTCTCTGTATAACCCTGGCTGTCCTGGAACTCACTTTGTAGACCAGGCTGGCCTCAAACTCAGAAATCCACCTGCCTCTGCCTCCCAAGTGCTGGGATTAAAGGTGTGCTCCGCACCTACATCCTTGGCAAGTTAGAGGCCAGCCTGGGATACAAGAGACCCTGTCTTTAAAGCAAAACAAAACAAAATGAAACAAAACCCCATGACAATGTAGCCCTATATTGCTCAGCAACAGAGCACTCTAGCCGGTCTCTGCCCAGCAGTAGTGCAAGGAGACAAAATATAGTGGGGGTGTGTTGCAAATGCTATTGTATAATGATAAAATGCACAAGAATCACATAGAATTATCAAAGTAGACTATTGGGTGTAAATATGTGCTAATTATTTGCTGTATAAGCACAATGATCAGAGGTAAATGCCAGAAACTGTCCCTTCGTAACAGTTACACTCTAAGCCACAGAAGGACTTTTGTAAAGTCAGAGTCTTGAGTAAAATGATTAATGTTTATGGCAGATTTATAAACATCCATTTCTCCAGATGTGGTTAATGTGACTTTTAACTGAAAAACTTCATAAGCTTGCCTATGCATCTCAAATTGTACAAGTCAATCTAACACTTATCTAGCAGGATAAGTGGAAGATCCATTATATGTTTGAAAAGATAAACATTTGAATACAAAACATATTTGGTAGCTAAAGTCCCCATTAAATAATGGACAGCTGGTGATGTGGAGAAAGCCACATATTATCAGCATATAAAATTGAATTTTAGGCCATTCACTAAATGCATGAAAACAGTACTTCATACCATAGCCCACCAACACTGCTCGGGTTTGGAATAGCTAAACACTGAATGAAAGTAGGGTCGACGGCTACTGCCTGGGCAGCACCCTTGTTAGGTGGAGGCGTGACTTGTGGACACGACAGAAGCCACTGCATCAGGTTCCAGGGTCGAAACTTGATTGTTCTGGGCACAGCAAAGCAGCCATCTTTACTGCTAATAAAACTATAAGTTTGGTGAAAGAATATTAGCTCACAGACATATATAAATGTTTAGGAGTTCCAACCATTTTCTTATATTTTTAAAATGTTTTCATCACAGAAGTGAAATTAATAATTCACAGTGAGAATAGGACAACAGAGGAACAAGTGTTACAGAAAGATAGTACATGTGCAAGACTTAGTCAGCCCGAGGCACAGCACACTGCCTTAGTAAGTTCAATATAGATTTATGATAATAGAAACAATTTTATATTTTACAAGAAAAATGGTTTCAGTAAAAACAACAACAAAAAGTTTGCAGTCCCATAAGAGGAACAACAATATGAACTAACCAGTACCCCCAGAGCTCCCAGGGGCTAAACCACCAACCAAAGAGTACACATGGTCAGACTCATGGCTCCAGCTGTGTATGTAGCAGAGGATGGCCTTGTTGGTCATCAATGGGAGGAGAGAGGCCCTTGGTCCTGTGAAGGCTCAATGCCCCAGTGTAGGGGAATGCCAAGGTCAGGAAGTGGGAGTAGGTGGATTGGTGAGCAGGGAGAGGGGAGGGGGAGTTTTTCGGAGGGGAAACCAGGAAGGAGGATAATATTTGAAATGTAAATTTAAAAATCTAATTTTAAAAAATGTTTAATGTTTTCAATTTATAAAGGCTAAAAAAAGTGTGCATATGACTTTGTGGTGTGTTTGTTCAGGTATGTGCATGTGTATAAATGGTGTGTGTGTCTGTCTGTGCGGCTATGTGTTTAGCCAGAAGTATACCCTGTTATACTGGTCTCTACCTTCTTTCCTTGAGACAGGGTCTCTCCCTGAGTGTGTGGGTTGTTAGACTAATTGGTCAGCAAGGCTCAGGAATCAACCTGTCTCTTGGAGTTGCAAGCATAGGCATCCATGTCTAGCTTTTTACTCTGGTGTTGGGGATTGAAACCAGGCCCTCATGTTGGAGCAGCAAGTGCTCTTCATGCACTGAGCCATCCTCTTGCCCCAAAACACCCTAACATGAGGTGGTAAATAAAGATGCTTTAGGAATTGGACATTAGTATATCTAAAATAAAAATGTAACTGCTGGCCCTGGCTCCTTAATATGTGAGAAACAATTTTTTTTTTTAATCAAAGGTAGTTAGCCCAACAAAGGCCCTTATTCCCAGAACTCCCATCTCTCTCAAGCCAATTAGCCAATCATAGCAGATTATAAAGTGTAGCTCCCACCTGTAGGATGAGAAATAGTTACTTTCTGCCTGTCTATTTCTGTGTTAATGAAAAACAGAAGCCATCTTGGTCAGATGTGTTTACCTAGTTAAGGTTTCAGGGCACTCCTTTTAACAAAAGAAACTGTCTTTGTAAACTTATTTTCACTTTCTTTGATTTAGCCCAAGCTAAATCAAAGATTGGTTTATTTTTTT
The DNA here is from genome assembly GCF_000001635.26 of Mus musculus. NCBI lineage: Eukaryota > Metazoa > Chordata > Mammalia > Rodentia > Muridae > Mus > Mus musculus. Next base: position 29,210,239 of record NC_000071.6, read on the forward strand.
TTTTAAGTTGGCCCTGCAGCTTGAACCTATGATGGTCTTCAAAAACAAAACTGTTTGCTAAAATTCAAGTCCAGTTTGAGGTAAATCAGTGTGCCTAGAGATTTCCTAGAAGTAACTACATTGAGAACAAATTCCAGAGCCACAGTGAACAATGTCTCTAGCAAGCTTCTTTGAGTGAGAGACTAGCTTTGTGATACAGTTAGCAGCATTCCAGAAATACCAAGTTGTTCTAGGAAGATAGGAGGCCCTATGTTTTTTCCCATGTCTGCTGGCCCATCTTAACTGCACAAAACTTAAGATTAGTAATTTAAGTATTGAGATCTGATTGAAGGTTTGAGTCAGAAACTGGAGAGTTTAGTAAATAGGACGTGTGAATAACAATGTGGAGGTAGCAAATTGACCATCTGCAGATGGTAACAATTCTTTTAATCTGGAAATTACCATATATTTAAGATATATCTCCTTTTCACCATGAACAAAGAGTAAAATTCACTTTTGCATTAGAAAGAAAGAAAGAAAGAAAGAAAGAAAGAAAGAAAGGAAAGAGAAAGAAAAAGGAAAGAGAGAAGGAAAGAGAGAAGGAAAAAGAAAGAAAGAAAGAAAGAAAGAAAGAGAGAGAGAGAGAGGGAGGGAGGGAGGGAGGGAGGGAGGGAGGGAGGGAGGGAAAGAAAGAAAGAAAGAAAGAAAGAAAGAAAGAAAGAAAGAAAGAAAGAAAGAGAAAGAGAGAGGGAGGGAGGGAGGGAAAGAAAGAAAGAAAGAAAGAAAGAAAGAAAGAAAGAAAGAAAGAAAGAAAGAAAGAGAAAGAGAGAGAGGGAGGGAGGGAGGGAAAGAAAGAAAGAAAGAAAGAAAGAAAGAAAGAAAGAAAGAGAGAGAGAGAGAGAGAGAAGGAAGGAAGGAAGGAAGGAAGGAAGGAAGGAAAGAAAGAAAGAAAGAAAGAAAGAAAGAAAGAAAGAAAGAAAGAAAGAAAGGCAGAGACAGAAAGAAAGTCTGTTACTACAAGAAATCCATCTGGCTCACTGCTGTCAAAGATGGGTAGACAGTGCTCCAGTGAGTCAGCAAAGTGGAAGTGGCATCTGGTCCCTTTCTGAGCAGCCACTGTGATCTGTGCCTCAGTGGAAACCAGAACTAAAGACATTTTAAAAACAAAATACCATTTATGTTAGTATCATATAATAGCAACTAAAAACAAAAGCTTTGCAGCACCAGTGTGACTGCTGAGCTGCAGCTTTGCCTTACAAAACTGACCTCATCAGATGCTCTACCACCTTAGCGGACATGTAGCTAAAGCCTCTAATCTGCTGGAGAACAGGCACTCTAGATCCAACTAAAGTCCCATCAGAAAAAAAGAAGTCTAATGAATAGAAAAGAAAGGGGTAATAATGCACTTGGGAGCTTTGTCCTTGAATGCTCCATATGCTGAGATGAATATGCTTTCAGTACTCTGGATCAGGTTAGCTCAGATCATTCTGAGTTTATAATCTATCTTGCTAAAACACAAATTGTGGTTCTACATTTTCCCCTTCTTTTCCTTGGAAAGTTAATGAAGCTCTTTTCTTTGGGTTTTATCCATCTAAATTCTACAAACACAATGTTCTCATACACTAAGACGTTCTCTTTCCAAGGTGGTCTGGATTTAAAATATCGTAGGCATGCTGCTAGCAAAACAGAAGCGGAGCAAAGTGGTGTAGTGTGACAACACAGGTTCTTTTAAGCACACTGAACTTTTGTGGTAAGAACTGCAAAGGTCAGGTGTTAGGTTTTGTACTGGTGAGTGTCAGGATTAAAATTCAGCAAGGGAGTGTTGGACCTGTGTGGCTGATACAGTAGTCTTGATACACTTACTTGCTTGGGAACTCAGATCAAAGGACCTAGAAAGGTCGGAAAGCTGATGTGCTAATTCCCCAGCAGTGTGTACAGAAAGCCTAGTGTGTCCCAAAGTGCAGTGGCCACTCCTTAGATGCCTTTGATCCTTATCTGGAAACTTTGCTAGCATCTGTCCTATAATTGAGGCATAGTCTTTTATTGCTGCAATTAAAACTTTCCAAATGCACTATGTTATCTCTGCTCCAGCTAAAGTCCAGACCATTGTTTGAGGGGTGAGGCTAACAATCCGTCAGATGCCGGACTTGAAGGCCCAGCTCTCACACACCCCCAACCCGTGACTTCTCTAGCTTTTTCATTTCCATCTCACCAAACAGCATAATGGTCCTGAAGTTTGTTCATCCCTTTGACTTCCTTTATCACATAGAGATGGCAAACATTCTGTTGCTAACTTGAAGTGGCTCCAAGCTGCAAGCCTGGAAGGATATTAAACCAGTAAAAGCTTATCAGCTGATGCATTGAGATGCTATAAATTCCAGGCTTTTCATTTTGCTTTTGAGGGTGGCCCTAAGTCAACACATTAGTAAGCAATTTGCTGACATTAGATGGATCACTTAGGACTCTCCTGAGCAGACAGAGTTCACCTAAATGCTTTTGTTGGTATTTTTTTTAACTTTTAGCCAGTGTACTGTTTTCAAATGACCACTAATTGCTTTACATATCAAGTACCTGGACTCCTGGTTATTAAATTTATCAAATATCCAAAATAGGAGATTTAAAAGGAAAAAAAAAGTTAAGGTATTCATATTTCTAAATTGAAATTTTGTTTTATCTGAAATTCATAATATTAAGCATTAATGTTTAAAAACTAGAACTAAGTTGACATGTTTTTCTTGTTATCCTTGCCCTTTGAAGTATGAAGGTTATTAATGAACATAAGTGAGGAAATAAGAATTTCTGAAAATAAGAATTTGACATTTCAGAAATATTTAGTAGTTGCTTTGGATTGATTACAGTGAGCACTCAGTCAATGTGTGTTGACTTGACTTTTTCAAGTATCAGCTCTAGCCGTGCAGAGATTCCTGTTGCTGAGCTGAGCAATCAGACTCTAGAGAGCAAGAGCAGTCCTTTCTGCCCCTTCAGAAACACATCCTGAGAAACTTCAGGGTGGTGACAATTTTACATTAGTGTTGTGCTTTTCAGCTCAACATTGGTGTTTTGTTGAATTTTGCCACCAGAAATCACTTCAAAATTTAGAGAAGCACCGTTCTTTCCCCTTTTCTCTCCTCCAAGTAGGAATTTGTATTGTGCTGCTTCCAAAAATGTACATTTAGGGCATCTCATTTCTTTTTCTAATTTTTTTATTGGATATTTTATTTGTCTACATTTCAGATGTTATCCCTTTCTCAGTTTCCCCTCAGGAAGTCCCCAAACCCCTCCCCCTACTACTCTGAGGGTCCTCACCCACCCACCTACCCTTTCCCGCCTCCCCGTGGCATCTCATTTCTAATCTTTTGCAAACCTGAAGTCAACTTTTTTTAGTATGAAGAACTTTACAGAGATGGATCAAGTACTTCCCTAGATCTGTGTTACTCATCTGAGGAAATAAGAAATGTACACAAAATAGATAACACTGGCCCTCAAGGGGCCCAGAAGTCCAATGGGAGAGCAGAGGAGAGGTCACTTTCAGCTCCTAGCACAGCAACACATAAAGTGCAGGAAGAGAAAAAAAGCAGCAGCTATTCACAAAACTAAGCAAACACGTAGGCCAGACCACAGGGTTCCTTCAAGACATCTTTTCCTGAAGTCAGTAGTGACAGATGACACAGACTAGGAAAAGCCAGGGCAGTCCCAGCTCTGGCCACCTAAGTTCTAAAACACAGTACAGTTTGCCCTCTCCTCATCCCCCAGGAGCCTGCAGGTCCCAGGTCAGTGCTGTTCCTGCTACTTTAGGAGCTCCTCATTAAAAGAACAGTGTTTGTGGTCTTTGATCCTCATGGTGGGACACTGACTGTTAAATACTAGCTTAGTCCCTAGGCTGTTTTCATAACCAGCCGCACACAAATGGTGTAAGCCCTTTTCTACTTCATCTGGCAAGACTTGTAAGTGATAAAGGGAAATGTAGTTTAGGTTGAATAAAATGCCTTTAACCATCATCTCATATGAAAGAAGTTATTTTTTGTTTAAAAACAATTTCTTTCAAACTACTAAAGTGTACATTTTAAAATAATAAGGTTTATAAAATTAAAAAGTTAAAAAGAAGTGTGAGCTGGAAGTATAAAAGGTGACACTACTCTGTCTGACAGTAAGTTCCTCCCTGAATTCCAGGCCAGCCAGAGCTACAAATTGACATTCTGACTCAATAAAACAACAACAAAAAATATATTAAATTTCAAGAAACAGTAAATGCCATGAGAGCAGACAAGGAGAAAGAGAGGGAACAGAAAATGGCTTATTCAGAATATGGGAATATGGGAAGATGAATGTGAACAGAAACAAAGCCAATGGACCCCTCCCATCCCTAGAATGATGTCTTGAGAGGCCTGGCATGCAAGCTGCCTTGGGCCATCTACAGGATGGCAGGGTCCAGTGTTTCGCTGGTTGGTAGGCAGCCTTATAGTGGATTAGGCTTGGAGCTGGCCTAAGAGGCCACTGGAGAGTAACAGCCATAATACATAAGCAGTGCCAACCAGGGAAGTGCTCAGGGACAGACCACAGGATTTGCTCACGAATCAATGTAGGATCTTGAGAAAAGAGGCCTACAGTTGTGGCCGTATGATTTGGGCTCACATATCCAAACTTAGCTCTGTTTTGGATTGGGGGAGGACCCCTTAGGCTTGCTGCTTGGGGTGCCTGTGAGATCTCAAAGTGAAGTGCTTCCTGTCCTGAACTAAGGAGCAAATAGTACTACAATAAGCTGCAAGGTACAGAAGGAAAGGACAGAGAAAAAGAGTAAGGTTCAGCAGACAGCTAGTAGAGAGGTGAGAGAACACCATGTCTGGAATGCCCTCTTATATCTCATGCTCCCAGAAGGGAATGACCAGGTGTGGGTGTGGGAGGCCCCTTGGTCCCCAGCGTGGACATGTCAAGAGAGCCTCCCAGAGGAGAGAGTAGTGTGCTTATCATTAAGAGGTCTTGGAGCTATGAGATGGGAACAGCTGTAGCTAATGACAATTATGTGAGGGATATGAATACTGTATTCCAGATGACAGGACCCAGCCATGAAATGAAAGGGATATAAATACTATATTCCAGATGACAGGACTCAGCCATGAAATGGAAACACAGAAAAAAAATTTTAAATACAAATTTTTCCCTTTTCTCTGGCCTTTTAAGTTGTTGTGAATTAATGTTTAGGGTAACTTTATAAGTTATTAGCATGAGCTTATCACTCACCTTTAACTGTATGCTGTCTGTTTAAGTAGTGATTTGATGCCTAAATCCACATGTGGATGTACAGAGTTAATAGTTTCTTGCTCTACACACATGCCCATCACTTCTCAGCAGAACAGCTGCAGCGCTAAAGGAGCTGCCTGCTTAGCTATACTGCAATTCCAGTATTCTATCTTTTACCAAGTCTTGCTCTGCACTGCCACATATGTTGAGTCTTGTGTGACACTGCTCCTGAGAACATGTGAACCCCAGAAAGGAAACCAACGACAAAGTCACAGTACCAACTTGGTGAACAATGAGTTTATCGAACTTATAGAAAAGAGGATGGATGACTCAAAGGCATATACAGCATGAAGGTAGTTCAGTGAATCACAGGTCTCAGCAATCTTTAACATTTATATAATCTTTGTGGAAGGGGCCTTGGCAAGTGCTCAATTTTAGGGACTTCCTGAGTCTTGATTAGCCTCTCTCCGGGATAGAATTTCTACATAGCACTGGGATCAATGGTGACCACCTTCTCCTAGGGAAAGGGCCCCAGCTACCCTGGCCACCTTCACCTTCTCAGTGGGAGTGTCTCACAGAAATCACAAATGGAGATGGTGTTGGCAGGCTCCATCATCTTATTAGAACTGAGAAGGAAAAGTGAATGAATACAAAGGACAAAAGAAACAGCTTGACACAGCAAAGGAAAAGGATTTTCCAGATCTGAAAGCTAAACTTGAGTCATCTCATCAAAGGCCCTCAATATGACATAAGGAGAGTCAGTGTTCCACTTAGTAAGTGCTGTGGATGACCTCGGGCTGAGAATTTCAAGGTACTGAAAGGAAGACCACCTGCACCACACAGATAGATGTCTCAGAGGTTCAGCAGAAGCCAGAAGACTGGGCATTAGGGTGGGGTTGGGGGGATAGCCTAGAATTCTGTGTGAAACAAATGAGAAGCATGTGTAAGAACAGAGGCTAAGTGCAAAAATGAGTGGATAAGGAGGTAATGAATTTGACAGAGTGGAGAGAGGTGTAAGGGGTTATTTAGTGGGAGGATGGGAAGGGAGAAATGTTGTACTTCTCTAATCTCAGAAAGAGATAAAAGGAGAAAACTCTCAAAGCATGAAGAAATAGAACAAAATGCAAATAACACCTCTGCATAAGTCTAGTTAGTTAGGGTCTTCAATATGGAACATCAAAATCCTAGTGTGGCTTGCAGTACTTGGTCTGCTCTGGCCTGTGACTTCAGCCCTAGGTTTCTCCATCTTTCAATGTCACAGGTTCTTCTGCATCAACTCTCACCATTCTTAACTTCCTTAGAATACCATGCCACCATATCTTTGTTGGTTCTTGTGTTTAGAATTCACTTTCTTTGGCTTCATCCTCTCCCTGATCTCTTCTAAAATTGACCTTTAAATTTGTAGCAGTATCCTTCAGTGTATTACTTGTGTCATCACCTCCTCAGGATGAAATCCTCTGAAAGTTTCAAATGCCCATAACATCTACTGTTACTGCACAGTGTTCGTGTCTCACAAATTGCAATTGTATATTATTGGTGATCTGTGTAATTTCCCAGAAGGAAAAGGCTGTAGATTTCCTGAGCCATGTATCTTTTTTGTATAATAAACAAGCTCAAGAACTCACTCACACAGTGGATTCTCATATATCTTTAAACATGTATCTTTAAATAATTGTGTACTCAGCTATATCTAAGATGAAAATTGTGAATGTTGTTTATTTTGCAAACCAATACTTTCAGATATACTATGCAACTGTATAATTACTAAGCCATACCCTGAGTTTTTCCTGGCTGTTTGAAATAAAAATATGAAGAAAAAAAAAAGAGGCCAAGAGAGACATGAGTTCAGGTGGACAATGTTATTGACTCTAAAGGTCTTCTTGAGAGGAGCACTGAAGCTTGTATTCCCTAAAGAAAGAAAGTAGCCCAAATGGGGAGTCTGCGGTGTAAGTGGTTAAGCAGGTGTGAGAAGGTTGTCTCATAGGCATTGAATCTGCCAAAACAAGAATAACGCTGTGCCCCTAACAAGTTAAGACAGAGAACTCTAGTGTTTGCAAACCTGGCCCAGAAGAGGCTAGTTGAGTGCAAGCATGCAAAGATCCTCATGTTGGCTCAGAGGATGGAGATGCTGCCTGACTTTGGGCTGTGATAACTTAAGCATGCATCTATAGGGTGAGAGCTAAAAGAATAGAATTAAATTGGGTAGGGTAGAAAGTAGGGGATGGTAGTCAGGGATGATGGGAGGAGGAGGCAATGAATCACTTATAAATGGCACCCATGCAGGACCTGAAGCCTAAATTCGAGGAGGGTGAGTGAGTGCTGTGCTTTCATGGGCCTCTTCTTTATGAAGCAAAGTGTGTAAAGGACAAACAAGTGAAGTACTTTATCCATTACAATGGTTGGAATAAAAATTGGGATGAATGGGTGCCAGAAAGCAGAGTACTCAAATACATGGATGCCAATTTGCAGAAACATCAAGAACTGCAACAGAAAAATGTTGAAGTGAAAACAAAAAAGAACAAGGAGAAAACACTTGGAAATGGAGTTGGTGGCAGTGCCAGTGAGACACCTCAGCCTCCTAGGAAGGAGAGAGCCTGGGTAGATCCTATCATTTCTATGAAAATGAAGAAACATTCATGAGCAGAGCTGAAGTTAAAGTGAAGATTCCTGAAGAGCTGAAACCGTGGCCTGCGGATGACTGGGGCTTGATAACCAGACAAAAGCAGCATTTTATCTTCCTGCCAAGAAGAGTGTGGGTTCACAGATGATAAGGAGTATGCTGTTCATGAGGCTGTGGCAGGAATGAAGGAGTACTTCAGTGTAGTGTTAGGCACTCAGCTACTCTACTATTTTGAGAGCCCACAGTATGCTGAAATTCTCACCAATCACCCAGATGCACCCATGTCCCAGGAGTATGGAGCGCCACATTTACTGAGATTATTTGTGTGAATTGGAGTGATGTTGGCCTAAACACCTGTAGATGAGAAAAGCCTTGCTTTATTACTGAACTATCTACATGATTCCCTCAAGTACCTGGTGAAGAATTCTGCAACTGTGTTCCGTGCCAGTGATTATGAAGTGGCTCCTCCTGAGTACCATCAGAAAGCTGTGTGAGGGGTGTGCTCTCTCTCTTCTCTCTCTCTCTCCCCTCTCTCTCTCTCTCTCTCTCTCTCTCTCTCTCTCTCTCTCTCTCTCTCGTTTGGATCTCTGTAAAGAGTCTGGTTCTTAGTCGTTCTCTTGTACAAATGATGGACTTTGAAGACCATTGGTGTATAATAGAGTTAGTGTTTGTTTCCTGTTTGATTTTAAAAAGAAAATAAAAGGAGTAACCGCTTTTTTTTTTTCATTTCAAAGTTTCTACCAGTGTATCAGTGATGGATAACAGAGAGACATGCTATAGAGTGTTTGCCTAGTTGACAAAGCTACTTTTGAATGCTGGTGGTTCTGTTCCTTTGGCACTATGCACTTTTATAATTTGTGTTAATGCTCTATGACAAATGTTCTGATTCCTAGTGCCAAAGGTTCACTTCAGTGAATATAACTGAACACTCATCCATCTGTGCCCGCCCCCTTTTTAAACAGTGCTTGAGTAGCCCATCCTTTGCAAGTCATCCATGTCCTTCCTTGGGCATCCTATTTTTGCATGTTATCTGGGCATCTTATCTTCGTTAAAGAATAGTGGCTTATTTTCCTGGGGTTTTGTATTTGTGTCTAATGCACGTTCTAACTTGATAGATGCAATGCATCGTATAGCTACAGTTTTATGGGAAAGTCAATCTTGGAGGAGTTGTTTTTCAGATCTTCAATAAATTTTTCTTTAAATTTCAGAAAAAAAAAAAGAAAAAGAAAAGTTTTCACCTTTAAGGTGACAGAAAGTAAAGCTTAAAAATAGGAACTTTTATAAGGCATTTATTATTAGATATTTTCTTCATTTATATTTCATATGCTATCCTGAAAGTCCCCTATACCCCCCCCAACCCACCCACTCCTGCTTCCTGACCCTGGCATTCCCCTGTACTGGGTCATATGATCTTCGCAAGACCAAGAGCCTCTCCTCCCACTGATGGCCAACTAGGCCATCCTCTACTACATATGCAACTAGAGACAGGAGCTCTGGGGGTACTGGTTAGTTTGTATTGTTGTTCCTCCTATAGGGTTGCAGACCCCTTTAGCTCCTTGGGTACTTTCTCTAGCTCCTTCATTAGGGGTCCTGTGTTCCATCCAATAGCTGACTGTGAGCATCCACTTCTGTATTTGCCAGGTATTGGCATAGCCTCACAAGAGAGAGCTATGTCAGGGTCCTGTCAGCAAGATCTTGCTGGCATATGCAATAGTGTCTGTGTTTGGTGGTTGTATATGGGATGGGTGGGGCAGTCTCTGGGTGGTCTTTCCTTCCATCTCAGCACTGAACTTTGTCTCTGTAACTCCTTCCATAGGTATTTTGTTCCCCATTCTAAGAAGGAACAAAGTATCCACACTTTGGTCTTCCTTCTTCTTGAGTTTCATGTGTGTTGCAAATTGTATCTTGGATATTCTAAGTTTCTGGGCTAATAGCCACTTATCAGTGAGTGCATATTATGTGTGTTCTTTTGTGATTCGGTTACCTCACTCAGGATGATATCCTCCAGATCCATCCATTTGCCTAAGAATTCCATGAATTCATTGTTTTTAATTGCTGAGTAGTACTCCATTGTGTAAATGTACCACATTTTCTGTATCCATTCCTCTGTTAAGGGACATCTGGGTTCTTTCCAGCTTCTGGCTATTATAAATAAGGCTGCTATGAACATAGTGGAACATGTGTCCATATTATAAGTTGGAACATCTTATGGGTATATGCCCACGAGAGGAATTGCTGGATCATCCAGTAGTACTATGTCTAATTTTCTGAGGAACCGCCAGACTGATTTCCAGAGTGGTTGTATAAGCTTGCAATCCCACCAGCAATGGAGGAGTGTCCCTCCTTCTCCACATCCTCAACAGCAACTGCTGTCACCTGAATTTTTCATCTTAGCCATTCTGACTGGTGTGAGGTAGAATCTCAGGGTTGTTTTGATTTGCATTTCTCTGATGATTAAGGATGTTGAACATTTTTTCAGGTGCTTCTCAGCCATTCGGTATTCCTCAGTTGAGAATTCTTTTCTGTAGTCCACCTTCTTGAGTTCTTTATATATATATATATATATATATATATATTGGATATTAGTCCCCTACCTGATTTAGGATTGTTAAAGATCCTTTCCCAATCTGTTGGTGGCCTTTTTGTCTTATTAACAGTGTCTTTTGCCTTATAGCTTTGCAAAAAAATAGAAATTTTTAATGGAGAACTCGGGTTTGTTTTGTTTTTAATGAGAGGACATTGAGATGGCTTAGCAGGCAAAGGCACTTTGCTGTGGAGCCTGATGACTGGAGTACCTCCAGGACCTGCAGAACAGAACTGACTCCCAGTAACTGTCTTCTTATCTCCATACTCATGCCATGATGTAAAGTGGCAGGACAAAAAGAAAAGAGAATACAGGCTAGACACAGCTGACCAGGTGTTGGTAATTACACAAATGGGCTGGTCAGTTGTAAGGACAGCTTGTGAGCACCTGTGTGCAGCACATTCTGGGTCTTATTCAGAGGCAGAGAAGGTGCCCTGACCTGCAAGCAACCAATGAACCTGTGTGCTCCAGGCCCACCAGTGAATGAGAAATGGAGTTTGTAGGTGATATACCAGCTGCCAGCAGATGAGCATGTAATGGTCACCTGTCAGTGCTGCGCCCCTCTAACATGAGTCTCCTAACAGAGCCCAGGGCCTCAGCTATGCTAGTTCAGTGTACTGCCATTAAGGCCCTAGATTTTCAGAAAAGATCTGTGGATGATGGCCGTGAATGAGCTCCCTCTCCTACCTCAAATGACACTAGCCACTACTCTTTAATGGCCTCCTCATCTACTAAATTGCTTGTCTTTCCTAGGCATCAGAGTCCTTATACAGATGACCATAAGCCACTTGGCTTTGAGTCCTGGAAACAAGACAGATCTGACTTGATATGGGGTATCATTCAAATGAAAATGGTGAAATGGTATTTTGGGCATATTGGGAGGGAAAAATTAAATTTAGAAGCCTTTTCAACATGATTACTAAAAATCTTAGCATTGCACATATAGCTCTAACTGCATTTTGTTGCATAGTGGCATAGTGTAAGTAACCTCAAAGCAACTGTAGTATAGCAAAAGGCTTGTAAAAGTACGCCATGTGCTGCTTTGCAATTCTTTCCCAGGCTTTTCTCATATGATTCCCTTAACAGCAAATCTTTTTCTGCTTGCTCAAGAAACTAAATCTTTATAGCCTAATTGAAATCAGGGAATGATTCTCTTCCCCAACCCATGTGAAAGACTGGCTTCTGGACCTAGCAAACACTGTGACTGCACTATTACCACCCACCTGAGCATTTCTGCTGTGTACTTGTTCTTAAAAACTCAAACTGGAGCTAAAGCAGAGCACAGGGCTGGAAGCTGGTAATACAGAGCCATGGTGTCCAGGGTCTAGGGCCTCACACCTAAGCTGGACACCCAATGTGAAAATGTGATCTCCTCCCTATGGAGCATCCTTGGCTAGCTCCCTTCTGTGTGTATCTTAAGCTGGGCAGCAAATGAAGAGAGTGGGTGTCACATGTGAGTACCTGGTCAGAAGAACCTGGTCACAGGATTTTCTCTCTATCTGGAAAAGATGGGTCCAGGAAGGCAACACTAAGAACAAACAAGGCTGGGTGAGCTGATCTGGCAAAGTGTCTGTGAAATACGAAACTCATGTCTGATTAGAGAGTGCTTTTGTGTGCCTGTCATGCCCACCTTCCATGAATACTGACTGGTATAATAGTAAATACTGTGAAATTTCATTTTCTAAACATACTGATTACAAGATGCTGTGTGAAGTGGTACCATCCTGTTAAGTCATAAGTTTATATTTGAACATCTGTCCAGAGGTAATTGTGAAGGATTCCCTACAATTATGTTGTAAGTAACTAAGACCACAATTACTATGATATTTAAGCACAGACCAATAACGTACATTTTAAATAAATGTTCTAATTAAAAATAAGTCATGAAAGCTTACCAAAAAGGAATTGGGGAAGAACACTTAAAACCTATTCAACTTTGTAAACAAAACAGTAACAAAAAAAAATCACTTTGAGACAGGGTTCCATGTAGCTCAGGCTAGCCTCAAACTTTGATCCCTTGCCTCAAGTCCTCTGAATGCTGGGATTATATGTGTGTACCACCATGCCTCCTTACTATCTAAATGCAAACCCCACTAAAGTTTAAGCCATGTTATATTTCTACTTAACAATATAGTACTTATAATAAAGACTTAACTCTTTTAAAATATGGTGACAGCATCTTGAGGGAAGGACAGGCACAGTGTCAAGCCTTTGCAGCTGGAGAGGGTACAACTCAGGGAGATCAAAGAATCACAGCAGATCTATCCAGATGAATCAAGAAGCAGACATGCTGATGTAGAGTTAACAGCAGCAGGTAAAGCTGGTGGGAAACTGCTCTATCACATGAGCAGACCCCACCTTCCTAAGTGTATGCAACTAGTTCACACCAATATGTGCTCAAAGTATTGGAGTCCAGTGGATCCAGCAGCTCCTATTAGGATATGACTACATGCTCTGCCACAGCCAGCCAGCATCTGATCTGTGCCCAAGTCATTTGTCCTAGGGCCAGTTGCTTTCCTAAGTCTATTTCATGTGTGTGTGTGTGTGTGTGTGTACACATACAATCTTTATAAAAGCCTGAGTTTAAAGGACACTAGACTTAAGGTTAAAACTTCAGATGGCATGCATATGCTGCCTCTATACTGACACTACCAGTATAGAACTTAACCCAATTCCCAAGGGGTCTGTTCTGTACTGGGGCATCTCAGTTACCCATCTTGATTATCTGTGCTTGGAGGAAAACGTTTAAAGTCATTAGGCAAGGAGTGTTTCAAATTGTGACCTTAGAGCTTGAATGAAAACAAGTCACAGGTGACCCTCCTTTGCCTGGGTTTCCTTTTCTGCTTGCATAAGATCATATATAGTCTGGAGCCACAGCTCCACAGGGAAAATGACTGGTGAGCAAAGCAGTAGTCCCCACATGCCTGGTAGCAGTACCAAGAACTTATACACTGTGCTGTGTAAGTCCACTATGATTCAAGTTCCCTCCTCCTGTCAGCTTTAGTCCCAGATGCATTCTGTGCTAACTGCAGCAAAGCAAAAAGTATCTTTTCTTGTTTATACCTCCCTAAACTCTTGAGCTGGAATCCTGTGAATTAGACCAACAAGAGGCAGATGAGCAAGATTAAAGTATAACCACTTATTTAATAAAGTCTCCTGTGACATGGCAACTTCTAACAGAAGGAAAGACCTGAGCCAACCGCTGAGCAGCAGTGAACTGGGCTCTCACTGATGAGAGTGGAAAGTCCCCAAAACGGTGACAAAAGGAGCTAGCTGAGGATGGTAAGACAGACAGACATCGTGGCCTGCCCTGCTGTAGCTTCCCCTCAGGAAGCCCACTCCAGCTGTAGTGTCTAGCGTATGGTCACATCACAGCTGCTGGAGAAGGGACATCAAGTCCCTGCTTCAGGAAGGACTGCCCTCATTCAGACGCTCCAGCCTATGGCTCTGCTCTCAGTTCACAGAGATCAGCCACCGAATCCTGTGCTCATACAACACCAACATAGATGAACTCTTCTCAGAAATTGATGTCTGCTTGGCGGTAAACCGTAGCATTCTTCAGCAGCTAGATGAAAGGTGTGGCCAGATAATCACCAAGGAGGACTGGGAGAAAATCCAAGCACAGGTAGGCTTCAGAGCAGCTTCCTACTGCCCTCTGCAGAATGGACTGCAGTGCAGGTCTGGGAGCCTTGGTGAGTTTTGCTTGGATGGGGACACCCAGGCCTTTGCTATTAGCTCAGTCCTGTACGCGGAAATGTTAAAGCTCTAGTTCGATGGTGGCTGTTATGAACAATGAAAACCCAAAAGGCCAATCCTAATGCTTCCTGCCTTCCTCCTGTACCTGCAGGAGCCTAGGAAGGAAAGCAGGACTCTGCAGCAACTCGAAGCCAAGATAGAAGGAAAACTTAAATATTAAATAGGGGGCTAAAAAACAGCTTAAAACATAAAATTGGGAAGGTTTTAAAACTTTAACAGTAACAGCCAAGGACTTAGCAATTTCTGACTTTTACTTTTGTTTTGTTGGTTTTTCTGTAGCCCTGGATGTTCTGGAACTCATTCTGTAGACCAGCCTTGAACTCGAGATCCACCTGCCTCTATCCTCCTGAATGTTGGGATTAAAGACGTGTGCCACCATGCTTAGCCCAATTTTCCATTTTTAATTAAAAGGCACTATATATGTTATATTATTAGTGTTCAGCAGTTTTAAAGTATTTTTGTTTAATTGGGTATTATAATCTATATCTCACATATTGACATTTAAGATTTTCCATGGATTCATGTCTTGGGCTATAGTTCTCACTGTAGGTCTGAGTAATTGTGGAATGTGACGGGGGGGGGACGACGGGACTCCTGTAACAAAGCTGTGTCTGCTTTGTGCTGCAGGCTGCTCACCATGAGATCTATGAATGTTCCATCTGCCTGACTCCACTCTCCTTTCATGGCGATGGCCGGCAAGCAGCCATAGGAACCAGCAGCCAGCGTCCCAGAGAGACAGTCCTCCTGTCCTGTGCACATCTGTTCCACAATGCCTGCCTCCTGGCTTTGGAGGAGTTTTCTTTAGGAGACAATGCCCCTTTCCATGTCTGTCCTCTCTGTCGCTCCTGCTACCAAAAGAAAATTGTTGAATGCTGAATTCATGTCCAGGAAGTTAAATGTCTGACTAGAACAAGAAAGGGGTAAAGGCTATCCTGCTTTTGGATGAGCTGCATGGGTTTGGGGTAGAGGACTACATTGCTGACTGTTCTTTGTGATTATATAGAGGAAATATAAGTTCCTATTTAACTGTGGTCTTTATTGCATTAAAAACAGCATGTTCGTTTGTTGAATTTAGTTACTTAAAATAAATGAGAAGTAGTGTTAATTAAAATGTAGCTAGTGTCTGACCAACAGCAAGAAACTGACACACTTATTCAATGCATAAGAATCTCCCTTTTATTTTTGTATAATAGATGTGTGTTATAGATAAGTACTTTTAACATGTTAACTGGAAAAAAGTGATCTTCAGCATCAAAACTAGGTAAATCAAATGCTAATGGTGGTGTTGCAGATTCCTATGGTCCATATAAGAGAATGAAAATCTCATATATGGACCAACGGAAAATCCCTGAAGTTTTTGGTGCCAGTGCTACACACTAATGCCAGGCCCCACAAGTACTCAAGTCCCTGTCGCTTATAACCAACTATATCTCTTCATACACTTTGAAATCACCTCTGAACTATAATGCCTAGCATAGTGTAAGTACTCTGTGAACAGTTGCTTTACTATTGCTGAGGAACTAAGAACAGGAAAAAGAAAACTGTGTGTAGTAAGTACACAGACAGTAGTTTGCTAGCCCTCTATACTCCACATTGGAAATAGAGAGTGCCGATGGGGCCAAGACTGGTGCACTCAGCAGCTAATGAGAAGCATTGCTCAGGTGGCCCCTCCATACTGGAACAGATAAAAACACATTCAACTGCATTAGCAGTATGCTAATGGAGGCTGGGCCATCTATTCTACAGCACTCTCAAGCTCCCTGGCTCTTTCTGTCTCAAAGATGTAAGTCTGCTTTGCCTCAGCCTTCACCAGGGAATCTGCTTTCTTTGGAGGAAGAGCATGTTGAGGCTATGCTGGGAGGCAGTGCCAATGGGAGCCAGTATCCAGCCTGGATGTGAATGCAGGTAGCAAGCAAAGGTGTATTCCAGGGTTCAGAACTGCTCTCTACACAATGTAAGAAGTATTTACAATTCTTTTTTTTTAGTTTTCTTTTGTTGGTTTCAAATGTATGCATTGATATATAATTTATGGATTAGTATGTACATGTTGTACTCAAATTTTTCTTAATGATTAGATTTACTGTTATAACATTTGGTGGCTAATTTGGAGACTACTTAGAGGTAGAGACAGGCTACATCTCAGAGAGCAACTTTTCCATTCAGGAGGCTCAGCTGAGAGGACAGTGCAAACTTTTACCATTCCATCATGCCTTTAGTCAGCTGTCACTTGGAAATGAGCACTGATTGGAGCACCTCATGCCAGTAAGAGGGTTCAGAGGCCATAGAATGTGACATCCTTCTCACTGTGGCTTCTTCCTCAGCACAATCTTTACTGATCTCCCCTTAACTTAGATGTCTCAGCATCCTTGCAAGATTAAACCTCCTTCTCACTGCCTACTCCCACTTTTTACTTTAATCATACTTAGAAAACCTGCATGCTCTAGGTTGTAGCAATTATGTCTTTCTCCCCACATTGTAGACAGACATGAGTTCTTCCACACTTAGACATTTTTATGGTTGCTGGTCTATAGGACCTGACCCATCCCTAGGCACTCTCATTACTAACGCATGAACTGAATAAGACACTGCCAAAGGAGCACATTTTCAGGGCATTCTGGCCCAAAAGTGGTTTATGTGAGCCAACAGTAGGTGCTCTGAGGTTTCTGCTCTCAGAGCAGTAAGAGCTTTAAAAACCCATAACGAGCTAGGGTGGAGTCCAGCCTTAATTATGCTTTGTAGGATTCTTTTTTTCCTTTCAAAGTACATGAGACAGCCACATCATTTATTAAAACTACAATGTTACATGACCCTCTATTAGCTATCCTTACCACTCAGGACATAGATAATAATTTGAAAACTGGTTATAGGCTTTTTACTACCTTTAGTTCCTACACAAGGCTTATTGTCTGGCCCCTGGGAACTCCTGGGCCAAGGCCGATACCAACTTCGCAGGTCACAGCTACTGAGTTTTGTCCTCTGCAGTATAGCTAGAACTGGACCTACTTCAAACTTTCTGAATCCTAAATAAGATTATAGGTTTGAATAGAGAAAGAGAGTAAGCAAGGTATTCAGGCAGTATGGGGCAAGGATAACACTCTAAGCTAGATGCTATATTGTTAAGCTCTCAGTCCTTGCAAGATATATCCATAAAATTGGTCTCCTTTTAGAATCACATTGTCTTAGACATCTGCTTATTGATCTGTATTAAGTACTGACTGCATTAAATGTAGAATAAAGAAGGAAGTTCCCCATGTTCCATGGATAGGCAAGCTAGGGTGGCTGCTCACACTCTCAAGTCTCATCAACACACAGAAGTAAGCCTCCAAGATTTGTCTGCTGTTTGAGAACTCTGAACAAGCCAATGGAGTCACTGGAATCCAGATGACCTGGCCTAACCTACCTCTTCACTTAAGAATAGGGCAATCTCAAACACCTTGTTGTTGTTTTGGCTGTGTTCCAAAGACATGAAATGGGGGTATGCATTTCCTATGACACTTCAGAGCTGCCCATGTGTCAGGAAGGAACACTTATTTCCTGTCCCCATACTCTTGCACACCAGCCCCATGTCACAGTCTCTGATGTGAGCTCACGGTAAGACATATAAGTCAAAGTGACCCACCGTGTAGCCTGAGCCAGTGCAGGCCTGTGAGAGAGGAAAGACCAGACTCTTCAAGCCGTAAGCAATGGGGACAACCTGGGGTCTCAGAAACATGGCCCGTGTCCTTTAAGTTTCTGGGTATAAGGCTGTAGGAACCTATGTCCTTGGTGCCAAGGTGTCATGTTTATAGCAGGACTTTTCACAACAGTTCTTGGGAGGAAAAAGACAATACTCAGAAAACTTTTGAGGCAACAAATTTACCCAATTAATATTCAAGTCAACACTAATAACAAGAAGTGTATTAGTTCTTTTAAACCAGATTCATTATGGTTTTCAAATGGAAATGTACCTCCCATTTTGTACTAGTAGGTCAGGAAATAACTTAGTTTGTGCCTGGTATTTAAAAAAATAAACAAGGGCTGGAGAGATGGCTCAATGGTTAAGAGCACTGACTGTTCTTCCAAAGGTCCTGAGTTCAATTCCCAGTGACTACATGGTGGCTCACACCATCTATAACGGGATCCAATACCCTCTTCTGGTGTGTCTGAAGGCAGAGAAACCCTGTCTCGAAAAAACCAAAATAAATAAATAAACATCAGAAAGTCCTAACATGGATCACAAGAAAAAAAATAATGCCACTGTTTTAAGTTCTTTTTGTTGTTGTTGTTTTGGTTTTTTGTTTTGTTTTGAGACAGGGTTTCTCTGTGTAGCCCTGGCTGTCCTGGAACTCACTCTGTAGACCAGGCTGGCCTCGAACTCAGAAATCTGCCTGCCTCTGCCTCCCAAGTACTGGGATTAAATGCGTGCACCACCACTGCCCAGCCTGTTTTAAGTTCTTATATGTGTTTTGGTGTGCATGTAAACTCAGTTACAGAGGATATTCATTTCTTATTGTGAACTGAAGTGTGAGGCCACTGGTGCTCGCAGGCTGTGCACACTTCCAGCAAATGAGCCAGTGTGAACAGCACTGTAGAGCTCTGGATGAAGTTCAGTTCTTCTATGGAAGAAAGAAACAAGTCTAATGAGCTTGAATCATTCAATAATGTAAGATGCATGTGATCAACCACTAACACTACTTTTGGGTTGCAAAGATATCATAAATTCACAACAGAAAGTGTGGGACCCCGACTTAGAGCGTTTCTCCCTGGAAGGTAAAGCCCCTGGACGTTCCCCAAGCTTGTTTTCCCTGATCTCTAAAAATACAGCCAGAAAGAAGCTCTTTGTTCTCTATAACCAGCAAAAAGCCTTTTTGTTTCTATACTTTATAACCAGAGATGCGATAATTGTAAAAGACCCAGCCAGGCACTTGCCTGGCTTCCTGTGCCGAGGACACGGAGATAAAAATTCAGAAAGAACTCACTCCCCACTCCTTCTGCCTTGTAAATTTCACCAAGGACACCCGGCAGAGAAGAACTCTGCCCAGCTCCTCCCAACTCCTCCCAATTCCTCAGCTAGCTGTTAAAAGCCCCCTACTGTCACCGCCCAGGGCGAACTCCCTTGCCCTTCATGGCAGAAAGAGTTGTTCTCAGCTAGCTGATAATAAAACCTCTTGCAGTTTGTATCAGGTGTGGTTTTCTCTTGGGTCACTGGGGTGCTGGCCAGCTCATCCCAGGACTTGAGCAGGGGCCCAGCTTCGGGGTCTTACAAAAGCAAGTTAAAATACCTTTCTCTTTGTCTAATACCACTGAGTTCTAACACTGAACCAGAAGCAGCCTGTCAATACTCTTAAATGTTCATCATGATAGAATTGAAGAATAGATATATGTGCAGGGACTTATAAAACAAGTATAAGGTTTTTCTCAGAACTTTAATTTCTAAGAATTTTAAGTTACAATAAAAGTACCTCATAGAAACAAGACTAACAGAAAACTTGAAAACAATATGTAACAGAAATTTACCAGTGTGTCTTGACATATGAAAAATATCATATCCGTTTTAAGTTTAAAAGCAGTGCTACATATGTTCACATATTTAAAGACCCTATAATACTTCTGCCTATATACATTAAATATTGTACCAACCATAAGCAAATACATAGACTAGAATCAATGGGAATCTGTGCTGCTGACTATCAGGATCACCTACTGTGCTTGGCCAAAGCAGAAGTGGCAACAACTGCTGCTGCCACCATGCCCACAGCCCCATAGGTGGTGAGCAGCAGACCCAACAAGGTTCCTTCTGATTCACCAGCCAGCCCCAAACAGGTGTGACTGAAGGAGCTAACAGTATGTTTTTAGACAACCATACAGGGTCTCATATTTAGGTCAGACTTTATTTTATATAAGATAGATGATAGAAAGATAGATAGATAGATAGATAGATAGATGATAAATAGATCTAAAATATATGCTAGAAAATCTATAAAAAACCGGTGTCACAATGTATAAAATTTGATATAGCCTCTCATCAAGATCTATAAAGTGTTTGGTGCCCTTTTAGC
Organism: Mus musculus; assembly: GCF_000001635.26. Taxonomy (NCBI): domain Eukaryota; kingdom Metazoa; phylum Chordata; class Mammalia; order Rodentia; family Muridae; genus Mus; species Mus musculus. The sequence continues at coordinate 29,230,454 of NC_000071.6, forward strand.
TTAAATTGTAGTAATTATTTTTATGTATGGAAGTGTTTTTCCTTCACCATGTGCCTGCAGTCAGTGCCCATGGAGGTCTGAAAGGGTATTTAATCCCCTGGGACTAGAGTCACTGATGACTGTGAACCACCATGTGGATGCTAAGAACCAAATCTGAGTCCTCTGAAAGCAAAGCTAGTGCTCTTTAACTGCTGAGCCATCTCTCCAGCCATTCCACCTCCAACCCTCATTTCCTCTTTTTGCTTTCGTTTGTATGTTTGTTTCTTTTGAGAGACAGTTTCACTATGTAGCACTGGCTTGCCTGGAACTCACTATGTAACCTAGTCTGGTTCAAATTCTTAGGGATCCTTCTGCCTCTGCCACTTGAGTGCTATAAGGAAAACACTACCATGCCCAGTTTCATGCCCGTTTAAAGAGGACATTCAAGGTAAGAGAACAAAAGGACTACTCAACAGAGTCACTGGTGCAACCTCATCTAGTCAAAACTAGAGTGCCATGACTAGTGTGAATGGGAGCTCTTGTCTGCAGAGCTTTCTGCACTCTGTAAAACAGCACTGCAATGCAGGACTCCTGCATATAACTGTCTTCACGAACTTGGAATATGAAGCCTCAGCATGCTGCTGTCCTTTCGTGAAGTTCTGTATCAGCCAGCCTCTAGCACATGCCCAGTGAAGTGATGGCACCTGGAACCAGTCCCTCCCTCCAGGCAACTCTCAGGTGAGTGACCAGTGACCCTCAAAGGGTGGTGACCACGCAGTGCATCAACCACAGAAGGCCCAAGAATCAAGGTAAGACAATCCTTAAAGCCCACTTCCATCTCATCACCAAATATCTCCAGTCAGTCCAAACCTGGATCCCATCTTCAAATTAAGAACCTCCAAATGAATAAGAAGTTTAGGACTTGCTCAGCAGGTAAAGGTACCTGAATCACACATGTGAAAGGAAAGAGCTGACTACTGAAAGCTGTCCTTTAGATCTTTACTCATTAATGCCTGCCCCCATGTTTCTGTCTATCTGCCCGTCTGTCTCTCTTTCCCTCCCTCCCCCCTCACATATAGACACTCATTAAGAAAATTAGAGACAGACATTGAAAAGTTCAGTATTTTATGAAAATTTTCAGACACCTTACCTTGCAGAGCTCTGTTTGGTTGTTGGCAAATGGTGTGCACCGAAGTGACTGCAGCAGAAAACTCTGACCTCTCCCTGACTTGCTCTGCTTCAGAGCCTGTCATTAATGACCAGGTAAATCGGAAATAGCCAACTCGCACTGTGCTAGCGCAGGAGCTCACACTCGGGAATCTATCAATACTCACTGGAGGTACACACTGACCCACTCAGAGCCACAGCACCAAGTTTCCTTAAAACTAACCTGGAGTATCAGGGGATGCCATGGTGTAAATAAAGATGTGGACTCAATGGCTTATAAACATAGAGCTAAATCTTCTTGGTTTTCTAAGATTAAATAAAGGTCAGATACAGCCTTTCATATATGTCTCCAAAAGAAACTAAATTCAACAATTTGAGAAAAAAGTGCTTTACTTCTTTTTCTGAACACAAATCCTGTTATGTCATCCATACAGTGCATGTGAGCATCACTATATTTCTGTGAAATGTGTGCTACCTAGGAACAACAATAGCATGCGCTCAGTTTTTTTTTTTTTTTTTAAATCAGTAGACTCAGGAGTTGAGAAACCATTCCAACAATTAAACTAAACAACTAAGTAGTTATGAGCTCATATTAGTTATGAGCTGCACCTGCTGCACCTGCCCTTCTGTGGAGACCCTGACCTGTAAGTTCTGGGTATCACACTGGTAACCTTCCTGGGGTGGAGACTTAAGGTGGTGTATGAGAGGCACCGAAGCCTGAAAAAGCAATTTCTGTCTTTGGGTTACACACATACAACAAGCACAGAGTGGAGTAGTTTTTGAAAAAAAGGTTTTAAAAAATGAATGTACATACAGCCTATAAGGCAAAGTCTAAGGTGTGTACAACACTGGCACTGTGCTGTGAAAAGTATTATCAGGTACACACACTGTCCAAATCTACAATCGCATGTGCTTCATACTGCAGCTTACCACAAAAAAATAGTCCTGGGGCTGCCCACCAAGGCTCAGGTGTTTAAAGAATCTAGTATGTTCCACTGGCTCAAAGTCTAATGAAGATTCTGTAAGATGAATCAGAAAATCTGCTTTTGGTTTTTTAAATAAAAATGTAGTTTGTTACTTGTACAACAGTTTCCAGGACCTTGTGAAAATGCTTTGGGGCACCAGATGACTTTCAGGCAGGCTTCTGCCTGCAGAACCAAGCTTCTCATGGTGTAAAGCAAAAGCCTAAGGGCGTCCGAGTCTTCACCTCTCATCCAGGTAGTTCCTGCTATAGACACACAGCTTTTCCTCAGTCTCAAGACTCAGGGTTTAACCAAAAGCTGTCATATCCGGCCAATCAGAAAACTCCCAGGAGACACAGATGACTAGTGCTAAGTTGTAAGTGCTTATGCGAAAGGGCACTGTCAGCTGGGTCCAGACCCACCAGAATGAACACTGTCTATGGGAATGTCATGAATCAGTTGTCGGGACTTGCTGTAGAGTGCTACTGAGGCAGTCAGGTCTCACAGTGCTTTCTGATGCCCATTTGCAGAAGGCTTTGTAGTTTCTGAATCCCTTGAGGTATCTGACAAGTGAAGTTTGTGAAGTCCTGTAGAAAAATTAGGATAAAGGTGAGAAAGGAGCAGTGCTAAGGAATGGGGTGACCAGAAAAGACATGCTTAGCAGCAGGACAGCTTTCCTGTGTAGGCTGCAATGCTGGAGGTCAAACCCAGGACCTTATACATGGTAGACAAGCATTCTACCACTGAGACACATTGTTGACCCAGGAACTACACTTTTAAGACTTAAGTAGGTTCACTTCTTAAATTTGGGTATGACACAGTACTGATAAAACTGCAAAAATGTCATCTGTAGACCTCTCCCAAAACAGTCTGGCTTGGTTAACATCACTACTGTTGCTACTGTGCAGCAGATGTTCTCTGAAAACTGTTAGAAATGAAATTGGTTATTAAAGTCAGACTTAACACCTTGGGCCATTTGAACATATATTTAAAAAGGATCTTTTCTATACAGGGAATTGCCCCTAAGTAATATATAAAAAGATAATAGAAAATATTTGAAAAATAAACACAACTCTTGAGTTTCACATAACTCTTGAAAACTACACTATGTCTATGGTCAAACTGATGCACAGGGCCTCTCTCTGGCCTCTGGCAGGTTGACTTATAACTTTTACAGAAGCTACACAGCAAAATGCCAACACTGATACACTGCAGCCATCTTGGTTATAGCCAAGCTGGAATTGATCTGAGATCCTAGCTAAAAATGTTTCAACTAGACACGTGATTGAGGGTTTCTTGATTCTAATGCATCTGCCTATTTTTAATGTGTTTGATACTATGACACTAAAATTCATAAATTATCTGGTGTTTTAGTTGAAATGAGACATAGCTTTTCATCCTAGGGCAGTATTTCAACCAGCTATATTCTCAGAGTGCATGTTACAAATAAAATACATGTGGAACTGTAACCTGGTGTTTGCTTCTTCAAAGGTCATCCTTTCAAACACCAGGATCATAAGGTTGGTGCTAGGAGAAGCTTTATTGCTACCTCTATAGTTTAAGCTTTCTGAAGCTGGGGCCGCAATAGATCTATCAATATGTTGCCTCTTGAAATAGCTAAAACTACAACCTATATGGAGCATAAACATTCAAGTGGTATCAGGCAAATGAGCCAATGCTAGGGTTTCCTACAGGAACCACCACCTTTCTTTACTGCTATGGAGTAAATGCTACATGACTGCCTGGGAAGCTTTTGGAGTGCTGCTTACCCTAAAGTACAAACCCAGGACTATGTTCAGCATGTGTGTAGGAGTAATGCAGCAAAGACATATCACTTGAGCAGGCTCTTTACCACAATACAAATGATGGAGACATGAAAGCAAACACCCTATCCTGTCCATACCAAGAATGCTAACATTGTTTTCCAGAGTTATATGGCTTACTGGCGAGAATTATATATTGCTTTTTCACTTAGGAAATCCAAGTCCTCCTAAAACTTCAAGTAAATAATGGTAAAAGGTACCATGATAAAAACCAAGCCTGCAACACCAAGTCTTCCTCCTCACTACAATGATACAATGAGACAATGACACAATGTCACAATGACACAATGATACAATGACACAATGATACAATGACACAATGATACAATGATAAACAGAAAGGGCTGACTGCCATCCTAAAGTTCTTATCATGTCCTCCGCCCTGTCCTGAGGCCCCATCAGAACAACCACAGTTCCTACTCACACACCTTACAGATGAGGTCCTGCAGTACAGTGACAAAGTTCTGATCCAGACCCACCAACACATGAGTCAAGGATGGGACTGACAGCCATGCACACTTAGAAACTAAATAGAGAGACAAATATTAAAGTCATGATTAGTAGAGAAAAATGTCTATAAATCTCAAGATTACCTAGGGCCTTGAAAAGTTCTTCTCGTACTGCTGATGTGAATTTTCTGATCAAACACAATGTTGTCATGATGGCGAAGAGTAAATTGTAGGATAATACAATATAGAAATTTCCCAGCCAATTAAATCTTCCAAAGTCTCCAAGTAGATCGAATCTAGTGATTCCTATTAAAAAATAAAAATAGAGTTCTTACTAAAGTGGGGTGTGTCCATACCTGTAACAAATGCAGTTGGGATTAGGCCAGACTCCACAGACTGCCTCAGAGGTTTGTAGAGTTCTGTGGTAAGACTCTGCCATGAAGCATACGACTGCTTCCTAGCAGGGCAACCCAAGCCATCCCTGACCTTCACATGCCAGTCACTTGCATGTGTGACTGGCATGAGTACCCCATCATGCCTACATTAAAGACCAAGCTTAGGTGCCATTCACTAGAACCTGTTCTTCCCCACTACTTACATATATATGATGTCTATTCCACTTCTACATCTCATTTCCAGTGGCAACACTTTACCCATTCCTAACGCTCATCACATAACTGAATAAACAAGACCAGTTCCAAAATACTACAAATTTATAGAATAAGAGTGGGAAGCTGGGAATGTGTGATGCTTGCATCATACATGGATTTACTTAAATTCACTCACATATACAATTTAAAGACTTTTTAACTGAAAGAATGTTTAAATTTGTTCCCTGAGTCTGTGTCCCTGGACATGAGTAGTAGGATTTTCTGACTATAGATAGGTATATAAATCCTACAAGTCATGTGGTTGAGTGTAGTGAGAAGGGGGGTGTGGTAGAGTCTCGGAGACACTGAAGGGCTACATGAGGCTGTATATCAGAGTTACAAGATGCAATAGATACTTCCTGTAGGACTGTACAAACACAGCTATGTACTGCATATGCTATTGTCTTAGTCAGGATTTCTATTCCTGCACAAACATCATGACCAAAAAGCAGTTGGGGAGGAAAGGGTTGAGGCTTACTAGTGATGTGTTTGTGTGTCAAGTTGACAAGGGGTCAATTGTACTGGCTAGTTTTGTGTCAACTTGACACAGCTGGAGTTATCACAGTGAAAGGAGCTTCAGTTGAGGAAATGCCTCCACGAGATCCAGCTGCAAGGCATTTTCTCAATTAGTGATCAAGGTGGGAGGGCCCCTTGTGGGTGGGACCATCTCTGGGCTGGTAGTTTTGGTTCTATAAGAGAGCAGGCTGAGCAAGCCAGGGGAAGCAAGCCAGTAAAGAACATCCCTCCATGGCCTCTGCATAACCTCCTGCTTCCTGACCTGCTTGACTACTAGACCTGACTTCCTTTGAGTTCCAATCCTGACTTCCTTGGTGATGGACAGCAGTATGGAAGTGTAAGCTGAATAAACCCTTTCCTCCCCAACTTGCTTCCTGGTCATGATGTTTGTGCAAGAATAGAAACCCTGACTAAGACAGTAGGAAAGGGTTTATTCAGCTTACACTTCCACATTGCTGTTCATCACCGAGGAAGTCAGGATTGGAACTCAAAGGAAGTCAGGTCTAGTAGTCAAGCAGGTCAGAAAGCAGGAGCTGATGCAGAGGCCTTGGAGGGATGTTACTTACTGGCTTGCTTCCCCTGGCTTGCTCAGCCTGCTCTCTTATAGAACCAAAACTACCAGCCCAGAGATGGTCCCACCCACAAGGGGCCCTCCCACCTTGATCACTAATTGAGAAAATGCCTTGCAGCTGGATCTCGTGGAGGCATTTCCTCAACTGATGCTCCTTTCTCTGTGATAACTCCAGCCTATGTCAAGTTGACACACAAAACCAGCCAGTACAGCTATAGACTATTTAAGGATTTTATGGGTGATTTCAAAAATAACTTTGACTCAATATCACATCATCAACTGACTTTTGAATTTGGCTTTCAGCCATGATCCAACACAATTCTATCAAACACTACGGGGAGCCTCCCAGAGAAGCTCATGAACGGCAGAAATCTTCCTATGCAAACAGTGTAGTATGAACAGGGAAATTCAAATTTAGCCCCATAGTCACTCCCACCTGGAACCAATGCATGTAAGTTTGAAAGATATTGGCAAAGAATTTTTAAAATAGCTGAAGATTAATGAAGACATTTGATAATACCTTACCAAAAAAAAAGTTTTAAACCCAGATACCAGAAAAAGGCCTTTAGTGCCTGTCCTGTATTACTTTAAAATACTGACAACTTTGCCTTAGTCTCTCAGTGCTAAGCCTAAAAGAAAGGACTTTGTTAAATGAAATGGAAGCCTAATCAGATACTTTACTTTTCAAATCAGAACATTTAATTGATGTTAGTAGCTATATAAACAGTTATGGTCCTACCAACACAAACCTCAAGGCGTCACTGAGACCCCATACTGGCAACTGAATTGATCCCAAGATCCAAAGTTCTCCATATGAGTCCATCAAAAGCTATAGTTATCCCGTGAGAAAGGTACACTCAAGCTTCTGCATCTATAAGGCTCCCAAAGGAGAACCTGGGTGTATCCTGGATGATGTCTACTGCACTGGGTAAGAGCAAAAAGAGCAGGCTGATAGGGTTTTAACACGTGGATCATGTGTTTAATGTGTGCATTTGATGATCCATTACTCTATGTACAGAATCACCTTAACAGCAATACAAATACAAGGTCCATATTCTCTTCTCGTTAATGAACCTGTGTGGGTATACAGATACCATTGGGGACCCCTGTTGTATGCCTGTAGATAGCTTTGCACTGTCCACAAAAAAGCAGAGTCGGGGGAGGGGGTTCAAATCAGTCGCACTGAACATAGAAATTCTAGACAGTGAGAGGGGTAGTCATACACCCTAGAAATGGACTCCACTGGATACAACAGGATGTTTAGGCAAAGGGCAGTCTCTTACTTAAAAAAGTTTTGTTCCAGGCAGACATATACAGAAACCCAAGAGGAACAAAAATGCTAGTTCACAGGCTTGGGTCAAAAGACACTATTGTTTCACTTGCACTTTAGAAAAAATCTGACTGATCTTGATCAACCAAAAGATTATTCTGAGTAGACATAAATAACTCTTTACTTAGAAGCAAAAAAAAAAAAAAACCAAAAAACAAAAAACAATCATTTCTCTGAAATTATGGCTAGGTGGCTTTTGTCCCAGCAACAATTAAATAAAAAAACGTCTTTTTTTAATTAGAAATTATTGACACTTAAGAAAAAAAGTACTGATGTAATGTATATTATATAAATGTATAATACTTCTAAACTTCTGGACAAAGATAACATGGTATTAAGACAGTTTTAAAGTACAAGATTAAACTATTAAATATCTTTGGTCAAATATCTTCACCCATCCCATCACTGTTAAAAGGGAAGCAACACATACACAAAGTAACTTCATTAGACAGCAGTGAGGCACAGGGTCATGTGACCTCAGTAGAACACTTCATAACAAGCAATGCACTGCTTCTCCCACAAGGACTCAAATGAGAATGAGTAATTCCTTCAAAAACAACCTGTTCTCTATTCACATTTTTTAAAAGAACTGGTGCACAGAATACAACCAACTCTAAGAAGGAGCATGTTGCCCCACCCACAGGATAAGTCAATAGAACTCCTGTTCTTTAGCCCACCTGAGTCAACTTCTGCTCTGAGCAAGCATGTTCATGTTGGTGGAGCTGCATGAGGCCATTCAGAGCCTTTGTAAAGGGTGGGACACAAAAGACCTGAGAGTGATGTTATCAGTAAATTACACAACTTGGCCTAGTACACAAACATCTGACCCAAAACACCCAAGATTTTAATGTAAAGGTGCCAAAACAACATGTGTTCTTATTAAATTTATTAATAAAATTATATTAAAAAAATAAACTAAAATCAAATAATGATTTGGCTATCTTTAAGTTTTCCGATTTCTGTAGTATCTAACCAGCTCTTATCCTATCAAGAATGCTTTTCCCATTTACATTGTACTTTTCCTTTATATGCCAACTTCAGGCTTTTAAAACTCTGTGTACGTATTTAGTAAGTTCAGTCTCTTTCTCTACCTTCTGTACTTTAGGAAAGGCTGTGGCCATTGGAAACAGTCATTTCTGGGTTTTCTGCTCAGTTCTTTGCTAGGCCTCACTCCAAGCAACTCTCTGCTCCCTAAGCTGTCCTCATGCTTAATGCTCTTAGTCCCTTCTTGGGACACAAAACAGAACAAGTCAAGTACCAGTGTTAATGAACTAAGCTGACTCCAAGTGTCTGATGATACACTCACTCTAGCTAGTGATGCTTGGCCAGTAAAGTTCTTCCTATGTAAGTACAATGACCTAAGTTCAATTCCCAAAATCTATGAAAACATAACATCAATCCCTGGGTGCTGCTGGTCACCCAGCCAGACTATTCTACTCAGATGAGTTCACAGCCTATTAGAAACCCAGTATGGAAAATCAAGGTAGACGGAGCCTGATGACACATGAAATTGACCTTGTGTGAGACTGTACTCACACCCACACATGTACATAAACATCAACACAAGCCCATACACACACACCACATACAGACGTATACATACCACACATATCAAACACATACATGTACACACAAGGGCACACACACACACAATCCCTACAAGATTAAAAAGATAAATTCCTTGAAAAAAATATTGGCTCAAGGATTATCAACTAGAAATAGACCAAATTTGATGACACATATGAATAATCAACACAAAGTAAAAAATCTGAGTAGGATACTGCTTAAGCATGCATTAATCAAACTGCCAAGCTTTCCACGAGAAAGAAAAGAACAGAAATGATTACCAAAGAAAGTTTTTTTTACCAAAGTTTGCACTGCAAAGGGGAAATGATGCAAGACTATTTTGAAAGTTTAAGAGAAAATAATCTAAATTCTCATGTCTAAGAATATCTTCTAAAGTAAGGCAGAATAGAGCTATCTTAGACATCCAAATAGCCTGGGATTTATTAGCAGCAGACTTGTATTCCAAGAATGCTATACTAGGTCTCAAACTAGATCACAGAGCTGTAGTAACAAAAACAGCATGGCACTGGCACAGAAGTAGTCACATGTGCTATTGATGTAGAAGACACAGAAGAAAGCTACAGCTATCTGACTCTTGACAAAGGAAACAAAAGTACTAGAGAAAGACAGCCTCATTAACAAGTGTGCCACAAAGCCTGTTTATCTACACTAAGAACCAAAACCAGATCCTGCCTCTGCACAAAAATCAGTTCAGAAGATTAAAAACTTCAGTAAAAACTGCATGGTATAGATACAGAGACAGACAGGTTGATCAATGGACTAGAACTGGAGGCCAGAAATTAAACCACACACTTAAGCACACTTGATCTTTAAACAAAGAAGCCAAAAATATACAATGGAAAAAACAAAGAATCTTCAATAAATGGTGCTGGTCTAACTGGCGGTCTGCATGTAGAAAAATGAAAATAGATTCATATTTGTCACCTTGCACAAAGCTCAAGTCCAAGTGGATGAAGGACCTCAACATAAAACCGATACACTGAATCTAATAGAAGAGAAAGTGGGAAAGACCCTTGAATTCATTGGCACAGGGAGAAATTTCCTAAACAGAACTCCAATGGCTCATGCTCTAAGATCAAGAATGGATAAATGGGACTTCATGACTCTGGAAAGCTTCTGTAAGGCAAAGGACATACATAGTCAATAAAACAAATCGGCAACCTACAGATTGGGAAAAAAAATCTTCACTAATTCCACATCCGATAGAGGGCTAATATCCAAAATATATAAAGAACTCAAGAAGCTAACTACCAAAAAAAAAACAAACAACCCAACCAAAAAATGGGGTATAGAACTAAACGGAGAATTCACAACAGAGGAATCTTGAATGGCTGAGGAACACCTAAAGAAAAGTTCAAAGTCCTTAGTGATCGGAGAAATGCTAATCAAAATGACCCTGAGATTCCACCTTACACCAATCAGAATGGCTAAGATCAAAACCTCAGGTGTCAGCAGATGCTGGCGAGGATGTGGAGAAAGAGGAACACACTCCTCTATTGCTGGTAGGATTGCAAACTGGTACAATCACTCTGGAAATCAAACTGGAGGTTCCTCAGAAAACTGGAAATAGATCTACCTGAAGACCCAGCTTATACCACTCCTGGAAATGTACCCAAAACATGCCCCACCATGCCACAGGGGCACGTGTTCCACTATGTTCATAGTGGTCTTATTTGTGATAGCCAGAAGCTGGAAACAACCCAGATGTCCCACAACAAAAGAATGGATACAGAAAATGTGGTTCATTTACACAATGGAGTACTACTCAGCTATTAAGAATGAGGACATCCTGAGTTTTGCCAGCAAATGGATGGAACTAGAAAATATCATCCTGAGTGAGGTAACTCCGACCCTAAAGGACATGCATGGTATATACTCACTAATAAGTGGATATTAGCCAAAAAAAAAAAAAAAAAAGTACAGAATACCCAAGATACAGTCCACAGAACTCAAAAAGGTCAAGTGAGGATGCCTCAGTCCCACTTGGGAGGGAGAAGAAAGCAACCACAAGGGGGGGAGGAAGGAGGGATGTGGGAGGGGAAGGGGACAGGAAGGTGGGGAGAGGGGAACATGATTTGGTACTAGGTGGGGAAAAAGGACTGAAGCCCTGAGGGCCAGCAGAAAAAATAGAAACAGGCAACCTCAGGAGTTAGGAGGTTGGGAGGACCGCCCCAGAATGTACCAGAGACCTGGGAGGTGAGAGACTCTCAGGACTCAAAGAGAGGACCTTAGATGAAATGCCCTACAGTGGGGAGAGGGAACTTGTAGAACCCACCTCCAGCAGAAAGACAGGGCATCAAGTGAGGGATGGGGTTGCTATCCCAAAGTCAAAACTCTGACCTATAATTGTTCCTGTCTGAAAGAACTGCAGAGATAGAAATGGAGAAGAGCCTGAGGGAAAAGAAGGTCCAGTGAAAGGCCCCAAGTGGGATCCAGCTCAAAGGGAGGTCCCAAGGCCTGACACTATTACTGAGGCTACAGAGCGCTCACAAAAAGACTCCACTATCATTACTGCCCTCTGAAAGACCCAACAAGCAGCTGAAAGAGTCAGATGCAGATATCTGCACCCAACCAATGGACGGAAGCTGCTGACCCTTGTGGCTGAATTAGGGACAAGTTGGAAGAAGCTGAGGAGGGCAACCCCATAGGAGGACCAGCAGTCTCAATTAACCTGAACCCCCAAGATCTCTCAGACACTGAATCAACAACCAGGCAGCATATACCAGCTGATATGAGGTCCCCAACACACATACAGCAGAGGACTGACAGGTCTGGGTTCAGTCAGAGAAGATGCACCTAACCCTCAAGAGACTGGAGGCCCCAGGGAGTTTAAGGTGGGGGCGGGGAGGGGTATCCTCATGGAGACGGGATCAGAGAAGAGGTATGGGATGTGGCTCAGTCAGAGCATGTATGGGGAGGGGAATCAAATCTGAAGTGTAAAAAAAGAAAATTAGTAGATATTTTAGAGCTTTAATAAGGTTTATAAATATGAAGCAAGCAGAAAATAATAAATTGAGACAAAATGAGAAGAAAAGCATTAAATGAAATAGAAAATCCAAAGAGATTAGTAATGACAGAAATAAAAAATAGTGAAGGCAGTCCTCTGCTACATATGTGCTGGGGCCTCATACCATCCTGTATATGTTCTTTGGTTGGTGGCTCAGTCTCTGGGTGGGTGAGGGGAGTAGTTGGGGTGGGTGGATGAGGGAGGATGGGGTGACGAACTCTTGGAGGGGGACCAAGAAAGGGGAGCAACATTTAGAATGTAAATAAATAAAACAATTTTAAAAAACAAAACAAAAACCTGCAGTGTGCCTAACACTTTGAAACTACTAAACTAAAAGTTAAAAAAAAAATTTACAAGGTACAAGCACAGGATTTCTGGACAGGAACCCACAACTCAGGAAGACAACAGCAAGAGAAGACAAATGGGACTGTGTCAGACTAACAATCTATATGATGACAAGAGAATTAAAGAGCATACAGAAAGGGAAACAATCTGTGGCATCTATTCATCTAACAGGAGATTAATACATAGACTATTTTAACTCAAAAAATAAAACACCAAATGAGAAATAATTCAATAAACAAACTGAACAGTTCTCAAAAGCAATTTTTAAAATGACTATTAAATACATGTAAAAAAAATCTAACATTTAGCCATCAAAATGCCACCAAGATTCATCTTACCCCAGCCAGAACTGCTTTTATCAAAGAAACAACAAAAAGCAACAAATTCTGGTGAAAATGGGGCAGGGGGTGGGAAGAAACCTATTCACTGCTGGTTAGAATGTAAGCTGTTATAGCCACTATGGAAATCAGTATGGTGGTTTCTCAAAAAAAAAAAAAAAATCAAAACTTAATTTCTATATGATCCAGCAGTATCCCTTCTACTTATATATTCAAAGGAATACAGGCAGCTTACAATTGATAGACTATGAACATCACTGCCACTGCCCAATTCACAAAAGTAATACTGCATAAGCCTTGAAGTAACTTGGCAAGTTACTTCTTAGAGTTATGTCTATAGACCAAAAAAAGGATTAGTTTATCTCTAAGAATGCAGATGAAGCAGACAGGGCAACAAGGGAGAAAATGGTATGGATGGAAACAGGCAACAGATAGGATCACACCAGGAGTTAAATTGATATGAATACTCTAAATATCCGAATCCAGACAGGCTTACATAGCTATTTAACATAAAGACACAGGTTTATAGTATGAGAATTGAAAAGTATCATAAGGAAGGTAAAACGACTATTTTAACATGACTCAAAGGAGACTTCAGAGAAGAATTACCAGTTAAACAACGATTCCCCACTACCATAATTACAAGGGTTCACCTGGGACCCCACGCTTATGCAACTGGTACCCAAGCTTTAAAGAATCAATGCAAACTGGTGAAGAACAGGAGAGAGAGGCTCACAGTTGTAGCCAGTGCTTCACGGTCCTCTCAACAGCAGTCTAAACAAGTGAACCTAAGGATCTAGAGGGCATGAGGACACCTGCAGACAGCGGAACTAACACTGACAAGCATGGCACACAGATGAAGCAAATGTCCTTTTTTTTTTTTTTTTTTTTTGACAAAATAAAAATTAACATGCTCTATATGGAAGGTTTGTAGATTCATAAACAAGGATGCTATAACTATGTAGTGGGGAGGGGCAGCACAGGGAGGTAACAGCTGGACAAGGAGTGCACGCAGTTAACCACTCAGATCAAAAGAAGAAAATGACCTTAAAGTTCAGTGACCTTAGCTCCAATTGCAGTTAGAAAATGTTACTCCCAAGGTCTAAATCAGTAAACTAGAAAAAAAAATGCAATGAATGCTGCTTCTGTGAGAGGATCAATAAATCAATACATGAGCACACAGCTCAGGTAAAGAGGTAGAAAGCACAAAAGATCTGTAAGTGCTAAGTCTCTACTTCTTCTAGTAGCTAAGGTCGCTACCCACAGACCTGACACTGTTGATGACATTAACAAAGCTTGTCCCGGCTGAGTAGGGCTCTTTCCATAAAAGAAACTGAACTGTTGCCAAATCCTTTCCAAAAAATAAATTTCAAACCAAATGGTATCATCAGTAAGCAATGGTGCACTGAGGATAAGAAACAAGTCTACAAAAACCACCCAGGGAACTGAAGAGTCGGTTTCTGAACACTTGTAGTGAGGAAAGCATTACACATACATCAAAATCGAAAAATAAAAATAAAAATAGGGGATGGGAGGAGAACCACAGAACAATGTCATCAAAAACACTGAAGAAAAAGTCTTTAGCCAATTTTCACCATATTCAACCCAAAAAAGATAATATATCATGACACATGGAGCTCACCCAAGAAACAGCAGGCTAATTAGCATTTGAGAATAAATGTAATTCAACATACTTAGAGACTTTTTAAAAGTGTGTGGTTGTTTCAGTATACACATAAAAGGCATTTGGCAAAATCCACCAACCATCTGCATAAGAATTCCAGCAAAGCAGGGAAAGAAAGGGACATACTGAACATAGTAGAAGGCAGCCACAATAAACACATCAATAAGCAGACAACAGCCTAAACCCTCCCTGCCAGTGTATATCATCAGAGGACTGATGGGGCTTTAGCTTGGTAAGTGTAGAGCATTGGCCTTGCATGAATACAGATCTTAGGTCCAATCCCCAGCACTGCCAAGATTGGGAGGCGGGGGGGGGGGGGGGGGGGGGAGAAAAGAAGAGAGTGGGGGAAATGAACAAAGAAAGTTGGAGTTGGAGTTGGTGTGCTAGAGTGGGCACTACTTGTAGCACCTTGGCCACCTGTGGTGTCCTTCTTACCCGTTCCCTCCAACTCCATCTGGGTCATATTATTGGAAAGCAGCTGAGACACTCAAAGGAAACTGAATGGCCAAGCAGTAAGGCTTCCACATTCAGTACAGTGCCATGGCAGGGGACAGGAAAATAATGTGCACATTATTGAGTAATGGGTTTTCCTTTTAAATAACTAAGGTGAATGTCACATCACATAATCACTTTAGACAAACAATTCGAGGGCCTTAAATACCTTCTCCCCAGTTTGAACACAAGTGTAGCTCTCCAATGGGAAACTCCAAATCCACAAGGCAGCTTCTCTTGAGACTCTCTCATCATCCCTATCCCTATCTTTGGAATCGCACAGCATTTGGCCATTTCTATATAGGCTCTGTCATATGACATGTTTCCAAATTCCATCAACCTTGTATCATATAGACTTCCTTTCCTTCGTTTTTAATTGTGGTAAAAGACATGTAACATAAATTGTACCAGTATAACAATTTTATTTTAATGCATGGCTTGGTACTATTAATAATAGTCACATTATTTACAACCATTACCACAAAACTCCCTTATCTTGCAAATCTGAAACTATTCCCAAACTACTCTCTCCATCCTCCCTCCCGAGGACTCTGGTAAGCACTACCTATCCCTGTCTTTATAGACTAGACTACTGCAATTCCTCTTAGAATCAGAACCCCACAGAGTTTGTCTCTTTGGACTGGCTTCCATGGCTAAGTAACATTCCATTTGATGTGTATACGACAATTTGCTTGGCCTATCATCTGACAGCAGGCTACTTCCACCTTTTGGCTATTGTTGTAAAGGGCTTTTGAAATAATACTTCGTCAAACAAGCTCAAAGAATGAAAGACGACATGGAAAATTGAGACAAGGTACATGGAAATTATTTCATCTGCACTGAGAACAGCCCTCCTCAATGAGGAGTTTCTCTGGGATCACAGGAGCTTATGAGCTAAGGCTCTGCAAGACAAGATGCAGGAAGTGGGCTCTTGCCCTTTAAGGAATGTAAAGTTTCTTAAGAACATCAATTCATTGGGAGTGGGGGGTTGGGAGGGTGCAGACCCGGAAGGGGGATATCACTTGAAATGTAGATGAATAAAATGATTAATAATAAATAAACATCAATTCCAATAAGCAAGTGTAAACAAGTAGGAGTCTTTGGACAGTAAAGAAAGGTCAAAGGCAGAAGGCTTCAGGAACATGAAACTAAACCTTAGAGGTAGAGAAATGTGTCTGGAATTATCATTTTTCATGACTGTATTTGATACAAACTCACTTTGTTCTAATTGAAGGTGATTTAATTAAGTAGCCAGGTGAAGTTCATTATGTGAAGCTAAATATCAACTAAATACAAGGATGGAGAACACCAGAGCTCAAGAAAGAACCGATTCTTTCAAAGATAGAAACAAACATCTGGGCCCTTAAGCAGACGGAGTCTTCAGAGGGGGTCCAGCGTCTCTCAGAGACATTTTCTCTCTTTTGGTTTGAGCTCAAATCTTCTTACCCTACTCTCCTCAAAATAAAAAAAGAACAAGAAGGCCTAGAGCCCACTTGTCACACACAGATTCCTCTCAGTTGTTCAGGAGGTAAACAAGATGGGTGGGAAGGGGTTTCTGATTTGGCTAGAGTCTTGGGTGGAAGTATCCTGAAGACTAATGAGACAGCAATGAGCTCTGCTTTGGCAATGGCCTGTGCAGTATCAAGTGGGAGCCCAGAGCAGCCCAGAGTTAGGCTGGTCGTTGGTTAGCATGGGGCAAGTGGAGGGATGAGGGATGAGAGCTGTGGATTTTCCAATAAGTAACTAGTGGGAGCAATTAAGGAGAGAGTCAAGGGATTGACAAAGAAGGGGAAAAACAGGGGGAAAGGGTGTTAATAAATAAAGAAGAGATTCACTGGTGAGATCACAACTGCCAAATACCACAGCATGAGGCGACCCAGGAGTCAGCAGCGGCCTGCAGAGAGACCTAATTCTAATTTGGTTTGAAATTCATTTTCAGATGGCTGAGTGCTGACAGAGGAAGTGAGTTCAAAACCTTTCTTAATTCCCATTGGGAATCAGAGAGTTAAGGGAATTCAGAAAGAACAGCAAAGCCAACAAAAGATTTTGAAACAAAGTAATACCCAGGTGCAATTACCTGGGTTTCCTATTGAGTACATGCACTCACCTCCAGGAAAATAAAAATCTGAAAAACTGAACAAAGTGGCTTCTGGAAACAGAAGAAAGAACTAGGACTGAAAGCATGGCCAGACCACAAACTCTGGCCACAGCACATAGAGAAATCCAGCTGGTACTCAACCGAAAATGTCCTTCCTTCTGGCTCTCACAATACTAGAAGGTGCTACAGGGTGCTGGGGGAGAGAGGGTCATGAACAGTCTGACTCAGCTGTGAGCCTTGTGAACAACATAACAACCATGAGGCAAGCATATGGGGGCAAACTGGCATGAGTGTTATGGGAGCAACCAATTACTTTCTGATTAGATTTGAGACCTGCTCCACCAAAGGAAATATATGCCTCATACTACAAATCTGACCAGGAATCCATGGTTGGAGAGCTGGATATATCAATCTGTCCCCTAAATTCACTATCTCTAATACTTGTAGATTAGTGCAGCTATCGGGCCTCATCAAGGAATTTTCTTTGCGAAGTAGACAGTAGTTAACATAGAAACTCACAATTGATCAAAATGCAAAAACTAAATATATCAGTGCTCAGCCACAATGAAAACATCTGTATCACAGCTCCCAACCAAGGCTCGGATCTCATCAACAAAGAGGGGGCAGAAAGATTACAAGAGCCAGAGGTTGGGGAGCACTTGAATCAAACCATGTTTTCTGAACACATGACCTCACAGCAGCTGTGGTTGCCTGCACAAGACCTGCACCGTACAGAGTCAGGCAGCATTCCAGTATGGAAGGGCTCATGAGCCCCACCCACCTTGGTTGGGAAGCTTTTGAAGCTGATGACTTCTGGGGAGGGAGAACAGTTTTCTTTAATAATATGACCCTAGGTACGTAGACCATGCTCCACTAGAGGGCCCAAGACTATGGGCAACACGAATAAGCATCAGTGGACTTTTAAAATGACACAAAGTTGAGAGGAGACTGGGAGGTGTTAAAGGGAGTAGGGTGAATATTATTAAAGCACATTGTATGTAAACATGATAGTCTCAAAAATTAATGAAAATGGTATCTTGAATTTTTTTTATTACATATTTTCCTCAATTACATTTTCAATGCTATCCCAAAAGTTCCCCCACACCCTCCCCCCCAACTCCCCTACCCAACCATTCCCAATTTTTGGCCCTGGCGTTCCCCTGTACTGGGGCATATAAAGTTTGCAAGTCCAATGGGCCTCTCTTTCCAGTGATGGCCGACTAGGCCACCTTTTGATACATATGCAGCTAAAGACAAGAGCTCCGGGGTACTGGTTAGTTCATAGTGTTGTTCCACCTATAGGGTTGCAGATCTCTTTAGCAACTTGGATACTTTCTCTAGCTCCTCCATTGGGGGCCCTGTGATCCATCCAATAGTTGACTGTGAGCATCCACTTCCGTGTTTGCTAGGCCCCGACCTAGTTTCACAAGAGACGGCTATATCGCAGTCCCTGCAACAAACGCTTGCTAGTGTATGCAATGGTGTCATCATTTGGAGGCTAATTATGGGATGGATCCCTGGATATGGCAGTCTCTAGATGGTTCATCCTTTTGTCTCAGCTCCAAACTTTGTCTCTGTAACTCCTTCCATGGGTGATTGTTTCCAATTCTAAGAAGGGGCAAAGTGTTCACACTTTGGCCTTCGTTCTTCTTCAGTTTCATGTGTTTTGCAAATTGTACCTTATATCTCGCTATACTAAGTTTCTGGGCTAATATCCACTTATCAGTGAGTACATATCATTTGAGTTCTTTTGTGATTGTGCTACCTCACTCAGGATGATGCCCTCCAGGTCCAGAAGCCACTTCAGCCCAATCTAACTCTTATAAATACAGTCTATTTATGTATTTATGTATATAATTCATTTTAAAAATATCCTACAACTGAGATGGCCTGTCCCTTGTCTCAAAGCATGCATTCCACTGGAGATACTCACTTGGGTAGGTAAAGGCTCTCTAGTATAGAGCTCGGACAACAGCACCTTCACTTCACATGTTAAAGTAGACTCTGAAGGCGTCTTCTCACCAGATAATCCCAAATGGAATTACTTTCATACAGACTACAGCTTAGGAACTACATCAGCAGGCTACATTTTGACTGCCATGCCCGCATAGCACTGAAGAGCATGGCCAGGGAGGCCTGAGCTAAGGACTATCACCAGCGGCTCTTCTGACTCTCACATGGAATGCAGGAGAGTTGCAGCAATTCCTTATTCTTAGAAATCCTAACCAGATATACAGATTTAGTGTTCAAACATAAGTTAATTAAAACATCTTATTTGTTGTCTTTAATAAAACTGAGCCTGGCAGTGGTGGCACACGCCTTTAATCCCAGCACTCGGGAGGCAGAGGCAGGCAGATTTCTGAGTTCGAGGCCGGCCTGGTCTACAGAGTGAGTTCCAGGACAGCCAGGGCTACACAGAGAAATCCTGTCTCGAAAAACAAACAAAAAAACCAAACAAATGGAGATACCTAAACTATATACAAGCTGATCTGAAAGACTACTTTTGTTTTAGTATCATACTTTTGTAAGTCAGCATTTTGGCCTTGCATAACTAGTTAGTTATAAAGTGCAGAAATGGTTTCTAAGATAAAAATAGTTTTAAAACATAACTAGCAAACATATTTCAAAAACTGTTGCCTGAACTTGAAGGAAAACCTCTCTGGGGCTTCAGATGAAGAGTGATGAAAAAAACCTCACTTGTCTTCCCAGCCAAGAAGTGAACAGCACACTGTCAGTATCTGAGATGTTCTTCAAAACACATGGCTGAGCATCTGCAGGGAACTGATTAACTGCTCTGATTCCAACCTGTCGCAACCATCTCCTCTCATTATACTTGGCATGTATTAAATTAAACAGTGATCTATTACTTAAAAGAAGAGCATCCACTATGCCAAAATAGGGATTCTTTATAACCAAAGTCTGACCACACACCAGAACAATGTGTCAGCTCTCGGGAGGCACAGCAATGCTCTTACAGGTTTTAAAGGGTTGAATGCAAAAAAATCTTACATTTACTACATACAATAAACTACATTCATTTCATTGACTTAAAATGCCTGTTCAAAATAACCCTCACAACTTCTTTGTAGCAAGTGATAAGCTTATTAAGTTATTTAGCGCACATTTTTCAATGAATCCACTTCCCCCATTCAAATGTAGTAAGCTATCTGAGAGTAATGCTTCAATGGCCATGTTAGTCACATCATGCACTTAAACCTCGAGCTATAGACTTCATCAACAATAGCAGCTGATGATTTTTAAAAGAAAACAGCTATTGGACATTTTCATTTCCTTAAACAACTGTATCATCAAATTCACTATGGTATTCTGGAATCAGTGTACTTTAAATTCATAATTAAAATTCTCCTCTTCAGCAAACATCACTCAGATGTCAGGTCCTATATTCTGTTCTGCTGTGTGCCCATTTCTCCTAATGACAGATGCTGTGGACTGATCTCACAGGAGCAAAGGAGATCAAGTTGAGGTCAGATCTCCTTGTGAGAGCTGAGGAGAGAGAGAAATTTTCACAGCTAGGGATGTGGTAAATGCGTCCTTTATTCTGTTCGCAAGCTTTTCAGCTGGTGCATCACAATCCTGCTCTTCAGCAGGGGCACACTCATCAGTATCTCACCTTCTTAAAATCAAAGACTCAATCCTAAAGCATTAGCAGATTACACAGTAACTCTCTAGTTTGCATTTCCCATAATACTAAAATAAGGCTTTATCTCTAGTCTAGAACTTTGCTGTTTTAATACTGCAGAAAGCCTCCATGAATCTGTTTAACGTATTTACTCTTTTCATCTATTCAGTGCCACTGGGCATAACACGTACTGCAGTGCATACCGCTGTCTTCCACAGCGCCACATGACTCACTGTACCGCAGCACACTCCACTAATCCTGTTTGGACAGCTGGGTCCAAGAGCTTCTCAGCTGCATTTTAATTGTTCCATCGTTGTTTTTTTTTTTTTTCTTTTTATTTATCTCTATGGCAAACTACTCAGGAATTTAATTTGTCAGGCTTCAAAAAGTAAATTTTGCCATTAATTTGTTTTGTTTGTAGTAAGCCTATACTCAGCAGGTGATTTTCTCCCTCAAAATCGAAATACATTCATGATTATCAATTACTTTTAAATAACAAAGCACAATAAATAAGATTTTCAAAGGTTCAAAATGGAAAGGTGGCTGGTCACTCCCAGTATCTGCTGGACTGTCCTAACAGATGTAGCATTTAGCTTCAAATGGTGGCACTAATGTGCATGTTTCATGTTTCAGTATTAGCTCACCATAAGCAGATGTGTCCTACCAATCAAACATGAAAGAGACACACTCACTAAATAAATAGCCTGTGGAAGAGAAGTTCTTTTACACTTATACTTTAATTCTACTGGTTATCAAAGCACACAAGACTACTACAAAGCTCCCGCTTTCTGACACAGCTGCAACACTGATGGCATGAACCCTCAGGAGGCAGTTTTGGAGCAGAGCAAGCCCCTGGCCTACACTGCCAATGAAGCCAGGGACAGAGTTCACAGATATACTCTGTCTGGTCTTTTTCTAACATTAATTTACAAAGTTAAAACATAAGTCTAGAGAATTATATGGAACTGCCTAAAAGAAACATCTGTCTGAAATAATATTTAGCCAAGAACACAGTCTAGAATAGTGCATTATAAAGGACAAATGACTGACTTATGAGTCAACTATGTCACCGATAAAATAGAATTCTCTTTTACTTTTAAAAGACAGTAAACCCTGCCTGTACATTGATAATTTAAGGAAATATTATGATTGGCAGGCAAACAGAGATGACAGGACTAAAAACTGTCCTGTGGTGTATGCTCCCAGGGACTGCACAACACCATGCTCAGCTCTATTTTCATGAGCTCAAAACAGCTTAAAACAAGTTTACAAGTTTCTATTTTTTAAAAGCACACATTACACTATACATTTGGAAATATATTCATACATGGATCTTTTTTTAATATTTTCTAGGCACTGAAGTGTTTTTTTAAAGTCACAGTTTCCTCACTAGAAGATTCAAAAGCCCAACTTATGAATGAAGTAAGAAAAAAAAAGTCTATTGTTTGGGAAAGGAATGTTTAAGTGCTTAAAAAAAAGGTCTTTGTTTGCTTTGGTATGCCCCTATACACAATTGAACTATAGAATAATATAATATTATATTTTAAAGGTAATTAAAAAAAAGAATTTACAAAGCAAAAAAGTTAAAGAGATTTTAAAAAGTTATCTATAAAACCATGGACTTTACTGAGCATTTCTTAGTCAAACTTACCCAGTGTTCTGGACATCACAGGCAAAGCAGAGCTCAAGACTAAGATTGACACACAATTCCCAATGATCTGTGGAAAGAAAGGATGGCTTGCAAGGAGACAGCAGGAGGCAAAGAACCCCTCAAGCACTCTTGGGAGGGCAGTGCAGAGCAGATACCCGGAGCACCCGGCAACTTCTTAACAACACTATCAGAGTAGAATTTAAACATAATAAGCCTTTCCCTTTAAAATTATATTTATGAATTCCACAAAACACAGAGTATAGGTGCAAGCATATAGTCATAGACTATATAAATCATATACATTTTATATTATTTTAATGTAGTTAGTAATTTGAAAGCTTTGCCTATGAAATTAACAAGAGAATACCTTTGGACTTCTGACTAAATCTTAAAGGCTAATTGCTGTCAAGTTCTTATATAACATCTACTCTGGCCTATATAACCATTATAAGCATCAATTCTGGGATTTGAAAACACTAGAAACAAAAACATCTAAATCTAGTAATTCATTTGCAATGTATCTTCTAGTTACTGATTCTCCTCCAATAAGAGGCACTGAAAACATCGATTAGTATTTATAACCACCTCAACTGGACACTGGCTACTTAGCTGACTTTAAGAAACCTTTAGTATGCCAGGCGGTGGTGGCGCACGCCTTTAATCCCAGCACTTGGGAGGCAGAGGCAGGTGGATCTCTGAGTTCGAGGCCAGCCTGGTCTACAGAGTGAGTTCCAGGACAGCCAGAACTACACAGAGAAACCCTGTCTCGAAAAACAAAACAAAACAAAACGAAAGAAACCTTTAGTATGATACATCTGGGTGGATGGGTACATAAATTTCAATATATGTAATATATATTATCAATGGGGTTCATTGTGTGTGTGTACCCACACACTTGTGGGATGTAAATATAGACTTATATAATAAAAATGGGAAAGACCAGCAGCTTTTAGCCATTCCCCTTAGGCAGCCTGTGAAATTATTTTACAAAGATCCATTTATTATGTAATATAACAGGCTTTATTGCTATGGTGCCAGTGACAACACTGTATCAAATTAGCCTCACACCACACTGTCTCTGAACAGAGCTATTCCTTCTCACTTTAATTATTCAGAATTGAAATACTTTTTCTCTGCCACTTGTAGCAACTAAGCTCTTCAGATTTCAAACAAGCTCCTGAAGTACAGTTAACACAGCCCAAGTTACTCATTAGCAATATGTTTTCTTTAAGAAAAACAAGGGTTCTTTCTTTCAGGAGACTTCCACAACTAGTTACCAAGTGCGTGGTTCTATGCATTTACAAGTGAATGGATGCAGTCCAATTTACACAGAGCACATCCTCTCCCACTCACTCAGCATTCTGAAAACCTTCCTTTGTGTGTCCGCTACTTACAAATACCTCTCAGCCAAGATGAGCTATTCAGGGTGCTTACTGACTAAAGCACTTGTTTATCTTGGAAGCAAAAGAAAAGCCATGGCATCTAAGACTTTACCTTACCTTTGTCATAGTTGTGTCATCCTTCTTGGGTGTAAAGTTTCCAAAAAATCTGAGGCTATAGAAACCAACAACAGAAGACACCATGAGATAGCTGTGAGAATGAAGGAAAAACTCTCCAAGAGAATGCACACTTCCCAAAGTCTAAAGCCCATAGGAAAAGCAAACCAAAACAAACAGCCACCGAGGCTTGCAGAGGACTGCGTTGTTTTTCTTTCCAAACAAGTGTTTTAGTAAATTACTATTGTCCCAGAAACTAGACAGAAAACTTGTTAACAGACATAACATTCAGTTGAAGAAAGGATACAAAATCAGAATGATTTCAAGTGCAGCTCCCACAAAGCCAAAAGTGGAAAGAGAGGCACTTCCTATGCCGGGGCCCTGCAAGGAAAACACGCCTCAGAATTCAGTGATGCCATTACACATTTAACACCTTAAGATAGTATGAATCCTCCAAAGACTATTAATTTTAGCAGGTTCAAATATAACCTGGTTTGCCTCAAATGTACTTTTAAGACATTTGCCAAAATGATATCATTATGACTGCTATAAAATGGGATGATCTGCTATCTGAGAAAAATACATTGAATTTTCTGGGGAGTTTTCTTTCTTTTTTTTTTTTTTTAACTTTTTACTGATTATTTGTAAATTTTCCAGCATGCCTCACTATCCCTCTCATTTCCCCAAACCTCCCACAGAAAAGGGGGAAAAAAAATCTCACTATGGAAGCTGAGGTGTGCTATGGTATGTCACACAGTATACCCTTTTGCCCAAAGAGCTTTTCATGCAAATGTTTGTTGCAATGAGGCATTGGTCTAGTTTGAGGTCTCTGGCTTCTGCTATACTTTCAATACTGGATCCTTACTGGGACTCCTCTCAGATATCTTGCTGTTGCCCTGTGTCATGGAGATCCTGCAGCTTAGGATCTGCAATACTGGCCCCTTCGTGTGTTCCAACAGTTCATAGACAAAGTAGATATTGGGGTAGGCTAACTCAAAGCCCTGGATCGGGGCCTGGGTGGTAGCTAAGTTGGTCAGTTTACAGCTCTCCAGTACTGCCGAAGCAAGGGGCAAGGCCCACTTTCTTGAGTTCTGCAACTGGCAAGGGGACAGGGCCAGCTCACTTGCTCTCAAGCTCTCATGCCCTCCAGGCCAGCTCTCACATGCTGCAGAGCTAGGGGCAGGGCTAGCTCTCCCAAGATCATACCCCGAGGGACAGCTCACCTGTGTCCCAACTACCTAGCTAGTTCTACTATGCTGCCCAGGTAAGGTACTGCTCACTGGGGAGGTTTTTGGTTGTTTTTTTTTTTTAATAGAATAATATATAATTAATGCAGAAGCACATATAAAAATTATACTATAAACCTTGCCAATTTAAGCTATGTTTACAAATAAAGCAATATATCCAATTTCCTTTTCCCAAATTTTCCTTGATAATTCAGTTACAAAAATGTGACTAATAGCACTTATTTTTTAAAAAAAAAAGTAATTTTAACAAAACAGAAAGTAATACATACATTTTAATAAATATTATCTAATCTCGAGACCTACCTTTACTTAGGCAAAATAGAACAAATAACGTTCAGATACTGATAACTGACAGCAAACATCAGTCCACTAAAGTAGGAACAACATTTTCAAAGCTTACTGCTAGAGATGAAAGGATAATCTCTAAATACACATCACCATTCCCCTAGTTGTCTTAAATTACAACAGCAGAGATAAAGCAAAACATCGTCAGCAAACAAAATAGAAGAGAATAGCTAATATCACACACATTATATGCACACTCTGATCTGGACATAAAGGAGAAAGACTAACCCATGGCAGTAGTTCCAGACGTGAGCAGAGTGAGCACATGAGACTTACCCAGGGGTAAGTGCTCAGGTTCCAATTCAACTTAATTTAATCCCAAATTAGCACCCTTTTTAAGGGGCTGAGACTCCCTCTCTCTATAGGCAGGATCCAGAAGCAGTGGAGCATAGAGTTCAAGAGCAGTGCACCAACCACACCATCATGACCCAGCATGCCCACCACTCTTCCCAACAAATGGAAGCTAAGCTTCCATAAATTTTATATTAAATAATTTCATCCACTTTTCTCTCATTAATCTGTCTTTTGCTACTAGGACCTCCATCATGAACCCTGTGCTGGGTAAGGAAAAGATCCTACTTTCCTCCCTACAAAGGGATACTGGCAAGATGGAAAAAAAAATGTTCTGGAATATTCACTGTATCAAAAGCAATGACAGGAAGATAAAGAGGTGCTCACACATTTAGACAAGCATACAGAGAGCCTAGAAGTACAAGTCACTGTAGTGTGCACTGAGGGGATGGCACAGAATACACCCTGCTCTTCTGCTACATTACAGTGCAGTGAGAGTCAGCTCAGTCACAGGAGCAGCCTCCTGATCTGGGACTACAATAAAAGAAAAAGGCAAAGCCAGGACTGCAGAAGCAAGGCCTCCAGGGAGAGCGGGGGAAGCAAGGTGAGAAAGGTGGAGGAGCGCTCACACATGCTGCTGCTTATGAAAGTCACAAAAATGGCTGAAGAAATTCAAAGCAGCATATCTTCATCTCAGGTGGAAGGAAAGGAATTAAGACAGAGACTGACAACATCTGCCTTAGAGAGAAACATGACAGGGTAAGTCAGGAGGGTTTCAATGTCACTACTATGAGGCCTGGAAAGCCGCTACGTTTGGTGGCCCATACCTGTATCCTGGCACTTAGGAGGTAGGAGCAGGAGGATCAGAAGCTCAAGGTAACCCTTGGGTCCCTAAGGAGTCTGAGGCCAGGCTGAGTGACATGTCATCCTGTCCCAAAACATGTGTTTACACATGCACATGAGTATGTACATGTATGTGTGTATGCCTGTGCACCAACAGCAGAAGAGGGGTGTTTCCAAACTTTATAGGACCTGGAAAGTGTTGCAAGGTAGATATGGTGGTACAAACCTGTAACCTCAGCACTTAGGAGGCTGAGGCAAGAGCATTGCAGACAAAAGACTGTAAGTCAAGTATAAGTATTCAATGATGAACATCTTCCTAACATAACATCTAGGTAAAATAGGGTAACTGCCAGACTCTAGTAATAGCATCAATATTTTTTGTTTGGAATTATTTTTGAGACAGTCTTAACATGTAGCCCAGGTTGATCTTAAACTCAAACTCAAAACATTCAGTCCTTTAGGTGGTAGGACTGTATGCATGTGCCATGAACAGTAGAATCATCAATCTTTAAACCAGATAAAAATCAACTCATGAAAAAAGTTTATCTAGACTATCCTCTAATAACCACACAGTTTAAGTGCATTTTAAATGTTTGATACTTCTCATAAAAAATTCCCTTTACTTTTCCAACATATAAGTTTGTGAGGTCTAGCTGATCTATCTTTTATACATCATGCATTTTCTTTCAAGAACTACAAATAAAAATTTCAGTAAAAATCAACATCAAGTCTGACACGGAAGTCTATAAATAACCCAGATACTTGAAAGAAATGCCCTAGAAACAAAAGCACACATACATGCGCACATACACACACACAGAAGAACACACACACACAAATACATATATACCATATACATAAGATATTTTATATTTATATATAAAATTATATGTGTGTATATATATACATATACATACATACACACACACATATATATGTATATATATACTTATGAACATGTTTGTAAAAGCTTTTTCTTCAGAGAAATTCATGGGCTTGAAATGCTTACATCCAGAAAGATGTTTCCATAAGCTTACACAAAATATTCAGACACACATCTAGAAGAAAGACTTTTGAATGCATTTAACTTTACCCTTGTTCCCTTTGGCATTGCAGTCTCATCAACCAGCAGGCAAAGAATATTGCACGCCACCAGGAGGACTGAAATGGACTGCAACAGAAATGGTACTGTCAGGTCTCAGTTTCAAACACTACTTTTGACAACACACATAACATGTGTCTTTCAGAATGGGGGAAGTCCTGTAATGAGTATATATACTCTACACAGTATATATAAGAACTCCAAGACAAATTCCAAGTATTCTGTAAATTATAATTTCAAGGCTCATGATAGAAGATAACAATATGTAGACATGTCAGCTGAGAGAGCCATAGCGTCCCAGACCGTGCTGCAGTGAGCTTTCCCACAGCCCATCTTAGAAAGGAAGACTCTGGAGCAGCAGCCGTGCTTTGTGTTTTCCTAATTCTGAAGTAAGCTTGAAGTTCCTGCTGCATGAGGAAGTTAAACCTTGACGACTTATGACGACTTATCTAATTGTCATTCATTTCCATTTTTGCTCTGCTGAATTTTTACAAATTGAGAAACAGGCAGATTTTGATTCTGTTAACAGAAACACAGTTTCCTGGAAACAGCCTGGCTAAGGGAAACACAAAAGACAATACACTGTGCTCAAGCTGTCAAATAGCTTCTTACTGTTTCAATAAGAAGGAGAACCATAACAGCAGGATACACCAAATTTCTCTCCCAAGCTGAAGCCTTTTTCCTCCTCTCTATTAGAAAGAAAATAAAATAAAAATTTCAGCAATTTCCAAAAATTCTTTCCAGGTTCATATTTTTATATACCTGATTATATTTCAACTAGTAAACATTATTTTTTACTTTCTGAAAAATGTAGATTATAAGATAAATTGTTTTTAATTATCTTCTACAAACTATAAAAATCCACTTAAAACCAGCTTACTACATTAAAAGCTCAATCCCATGAGGCTTACATTTCAGCTCGGTAAAGGCAATCTTGCTCTTAAAGGAATATATCATTAATGAATAGCTCACTTTTAGGATAAGACTATGTGCACTTGATACACATGTATATACTGATATAGGCAGATATTTGAGCATATAAAGACGTGTGAATCCTAATCCCTTCTAGTTTCAGGCCCCAAGGCTGAATGAACACTTTGTTTTCCAAGGACTATAAAGGAACTTTACCTTCAAGCTAAAACAAGCCACTTTGTGCCACACCCTCCCCA
The DNA here is from genome assembly GCF_000001635.26 of Mus musculus. Taxonomy (NCBI): domain Eukaryota; kingdom Metazoa; phylum Chordata; class Mammalia; order Rodentia; family Muridae; genus Mus; species Mus musculus. The sequence continues at coordinate 29,259,236 of NC_000071.6, forward strand.
TGATAGGAAGAAGCATAGAAGTTTAATTTTTCTTCCACACTGGGAAAGAAAACTTAAACTTCAAAACAGTCTCCAGATGTATTAGAGCAACAAGAGAAGGAAAGCAATAGATTAGGAAAGGCTGACACTGTGTGATGTGACAGAGGAGAACCCTTCCTGTGAGCATCCTGTCCCAGCAAGGCATTTTTCAATATGGAGCTGGCATGGGTTCTAAAGTCTGAGAAATCAAGTGGAAATCAAGAGACAACGGCAAGGGCCTGGAGTGACTCAGCCGTAAGAGCACCTGCTCCTCATCCAGAGGACCTGGATTTGGTTGTTAGCAAACATTGTGTGGCTCACAACTACCTGTAACTCCAGCTCCCCGGGGTTCTGAGGGCATCTGCACACATGTGGCACACATATAGTCAAGAAGCTATGTATGCACACATACTCACACAAACACAGGATGGTTCCCCTTTATTTTTGTAAAAGAGGCAAAAGCAGCAATGCTGAGGCAAAACTCTCAGGAAACCTAACAGAGGCAAGAAGACAAAGCACAGAGCTTGGAGCTAGCAACGCAGCTAGAAATTGAGAGGGCAGAATCTCAGAAATAAGGAACAGATAAAGAAGTAGGCCTGCTATGATGATTCCTTCCTCCTTAAGGCCTCAGTAATAGAAAAGCTACAAAAAGGAATGGAGATGTAGCTGAGAGGCTTGGAGTTCAGCAATGCTGCCAAACCCAACCAAGAGTTCACTAGGAAGCAGTCAAAACACCCAGGTTTTCCATCAGGACCAATGTATCCCCTAGGAATAAAGACAGACAGACAGACATGGACACTCTAAGAGGCAACCCAAAAGAAGAAAGTGTCTTACAGTTTCTACAGTTTTGTGTAAGAAATATCCAGAAGTCAAACATTACCAGGAGGCAAAGAGGAAAAAGAGACAACAGGGACAGACCCTCTCTTAGTACACACACAGACTTAGTTGACAGTCAACTAAAGAAGTGGCAAAACAGCAAACTGACAAAGAAATCTGAACCAATGAAAACAGCCAGATGAAATCCCAGAGCTGAGAGATACTGTGACTAAAGAATTCAACAAAAACCTTAAACAACAGTCAAGGCACAACTGGGAGATATTACAGTGGGAAACAAACTAGAAGACAGCATGAGAGGTTAGGGTACAGAAAGGTGATAGAAGAATGGGGAAAGTCTAGTGTGTGTTTAACTGGAATCTGAAGAAATCAAAGAAAATGAGACAGATAAAAATTGTTAAGATAATGACCAACAATGTTTCAAATAATGAAATTATCAAGCCACAGCCACAAAAGAAAGAAAAGAGAAAAGTGCAAGCAAGTAGGCATGTGTGTGTGTCCATGCACACGCGCACGCACACACACACAAAAATGCTCAGACCCTGGACTTCTGGTCAAGGGAAATGCAATGGCCTTTGGGGACAGAGAACAGTATGAACCTAAATGACCCAGCTTATCATCTTGAGTTTCCAGGCCATGCTGCTGAGAGAAGGAACTAAGAAAAGTTCTGCTCATTCTCATCCTGAAAACATGAAATGTGAGTCTGAGGAAAACAACTAGTAAGTCTTCAGAGATGAGACGTCAGGACAAAGAAAGAACACAAAAATCTCCCAAGGGTCACCTCAGATAGTCAACGGCAACACGAAACAATTCATGGCTGAAGACAAGCATGAGGGAAGAGTTCCCCACAGTTGCATGGGCCACAAGGATAGATGACACATGATGGTTGCCGGTGCCCTGGAGCACCAGTGCTCTGATCCAACCTACTGAGATTCTAGGTTACTGAATCAGCTGTCAGCATTCCAAACCATAGTTTCTTCCTCTCAGGGATGCAAAAAACATCAGAATCCAAAAATCCCTATTTTCCCACCAAAAATTGCCAAGCATGCAAAGAAGCACACAATTAAAACAATACTATAAAACCAATAATTTGAAACTTATCAGGACTAACAAAGATGTCAGAATTCATAGGCAAAAATATTAGAAGTATTCTTGTCTTTGTTAGGGTTTGTATTGCTGTGACATACACCATGACCAAAAGTAACCTAGGGAGAAAGGGGATTTATTTCAGCTTACAATTGTAGTCCATTGTCATAAAGAGAAGTCAGGACAGTAACTCAGGACAGGAGTGTGGAATCAGGACATGAAGCAGAGGCTACAGAGGAATATTGCTTACTAGCTTGCTCCTAATGGCAAGTTCAGCCCCATTTCTTAGACAACTCAGGACCATATCTCCAAGAGTGGTTCCACCCAAAATGACTCTAGCTCCGTGGTTCTCAACCTGTGGTTGAGCGTTTTATGGGTTGAATGACCCTTTCACTGGGGTCTCCTAAAACCACTGGAAAACGTCGATATTTACATTATGATTGATAATAGTAACATCAGTTATGAAGTAGCAACAAAAATAATTTTATGGTTGGGGGGGTCATTACAATATGAGGAACTGTACTAGGTAAGTTGAGAACTACTGTTCTAGCTTGTGTCACATTGACACTAGACAGCCAGCACAGTTCTCAGAGGGGTGTAGAAATGGCTCAGTTGGTAAAATACCTGCGGTTCAAGCATGAAAACCTGAGTTTGATCACCAGAATCCACATGAGAAAGTCTGGTATAATGGCACAAGCATGGAATTCCAGGGCTGGGAAGGCAGAGAAAGAAACATCTCTGAAGACTGCTGGCTAAGTAGTAAGCTACAAATTCAATGAAAAGAAAAAAAGAAAGAAAGGAAGAAAGGAAGAAAAAACAAAGTGGAAAGCAATAAAAGAATAAACCTGCCATTAATTTCTGGCATACAAATGCACATGTATGTGAGCACACACACTCAGAGTGCTCTCATAACTATATTATTTCCCCCCACAAAGGTAAAGGAAACAGATTTAGCAATGTCAATTAGCAGCATGATGATAATTGGCCCAAGCAAAATGGAAAACCCAGTCTCTGAGACCAAAATACAGCAGTTGGGGTAAGAGACAGATCAGACCTACAGAAAAAAGGTTGAGACGATTGAAACATAGCAACAGAAATCCAAAGCCAAACACAGAGAGAAAGGAGTTAAAAAAAGCGTCAGCCAGGAGCTTCAGCCAATCTGCAAATAACTGAAGTTCCTCACAAGGGTAACACAAGTAGAAAATAAAAATATGTGGAGAAATTAAAGCAAAATATCTCTAAGATATATGACAAGTGTAATTCCTACATCCATGAAACTTGATGAACTAAAGACCAAGAAAACCACATTAAGGCATGTCATAATCAAACTACCTTATATCAGTTGTTAAAAAAAATCTTAGAAGCACGTTTTTTAAAATCACATTGACATCAAGGAGAGGAGAGGCCCTTGGTCTTGTGAAGGCTCGATGCCCCAGTGTAGGGGAATGCCAGGACAGGGAGTGGGAGGGCTAGTGAGCAAGGGGAGGGAGGTTGGGATAGGGGGCTTTTTGGAGGGGAAATGAGGAAAGGGGACATTTTCAATGTAAATGAAGAAAACATCTAATAAAACAATAAAAAAAATAATTAAAATCACATTGACAGAGGAGTTGTTTATATTTTTTTTTTCTCAAAAACAATGCAAGTGGGGCTAACAAGACTCTGTGTGACTAAGGGTACCTGCCACCAGCCTGACAACTTATGTCCAATCCTGGAAACCCACATGATGTACGGAAAGAACCTTTTACTACAGGTTGTTTTCTGACCTGCACATCCACTGTGTATGTGGCATGTGTGTACCCACATACAGGAAAAATCTACTCAAGTCAAGAGCCAAAAACACATCATCTTTGAATATTAGTATATTTGAAAAGTAACTTTAAGGGCTGGAGGGATGCCTCGGTGGCTTAGAGCATTTGCTCCTCTTGCAGAAGACCCGGGTTCATTCCCCACATACTCCAAGGTGGTTCACCACCATTGGTACTCCAGTTCTAGGGAATACACAGACATTCAGGCAAAACATTTATACACATAAAAAAATAAATAAGCCTTAAAAGTAATTTCAAAAATATATACTTAACCTCTCCCAAAAGAAAGACAATGACTCTGAGCACAGTAAGTTTTTAACACAAAATTTTCATAAATTTTCAAATATTTTAGGACTAATTTACAATCTTAATAACTAACTAAAACCAACAAATAAACCAAGAAAAAAGTACAATACCTAATTTTGTCTTAAGGATCTTTACATTCTCAAGTTCTTGCTCCAATTCCATTACATTGTACTCCACCGATGAAGATAGCCCTATTAAAGCAAAAGCATTAAGTGTAGCAGTGGAAAGCTTGGAGAACAGGCAGAGCATTAGTTAATATACAAAACATTTGGTACTCACTGATAGCTGGGAGGAACAGACGCTGTTGTGAGTTATGTAAAAACTCACTATTTAGAGCAGTGGTTCTCAACCTGTGGGCCACAACCCCAGTGGGGGTTAAACGGCTCTTTCATAGGGTTTGCATATTAGGTATCTTGTATCAGATATTTATATCACAATTCATAACAACACTTAAATTACAGTTATAAAGTGGTTGGGGTCACCATACCACGAATGTGTATTAAAAGGTGACAGCATTGGGAAGGTAAGGACCACTGCTCTCGAGCATTCATGCTCTTGATAACTGAAAACCATGTTTCTTAGGAAGATGCCTTCCCTGACTTGCTCAGTTATATTACTCTTGTTTTCATGTGCTTACCATACCTTCCCTCTCCATTTTGCCTCCCTGGGATGACAATTATCACCAATGTGGCTGGTGCTTCCATAGCTTTCTTCACATTCATATTTGAATTCTGTCTCACATATGGATTTTCTCTCTCATGCAAATTCTTATACTAATATCAAGCCAGGCACATTAGCTGTTTGCTGTTGCCTATCAATAAATATTTCCTAACAGCTGAGTGTGCAAACCACAATCTGGATTACTATAACCTAACTCAGAATTATTACTTCATTTGTCAATATTCTAGTGTATATTAACATATCCAATTCATTTGCTTCTATTACTGCTGTAAAACAGATTTCCAAACTTCAGACTAGTGGGGGCCATTACAGGTTTAGGAACTTTTTAAGTTTACATTCCCCAAATGATCTTATGTACCATGATAATTCAAATTATAATAAGTCTGACTACTATCAATAGCTTTTGAAAACTCCTATTTATATATCATCATTAGCACTGGGTATCACCAATGGTTGAATTTTTGTCAAAGCGATGAGCTACTTAAATATACATTTTCCTAAATGCAACAGATCACATCTCCTGTTTCTCATGTGGATTTCTTCCATTCCTACTTTCTGCTTACTTCTGCAATGATCTAAGTACAGTATCTTCCTCTTCTTTCTGCTTGATCTCTTAAATTCTGAAACAGATGAATTGAAACCCCCAGACAGCAATGTGCCAGGTTAGGCTTTCTCTGCTGGTAAGGAATGGTTTTCATTGTGGGTGTGTGTTTGACTGCTGAGGGTCTCCCTTATTGTATCTCTAGGACTGTTACGTATAAGTAATGTACAGCATACATTTTATCATTTCATAATGACCATTTTCCTAAATTATATTTTGACAACTTTTACATTTTTATTCATTTTTGGGTTTTACTTGCCATGATTGTGCATTTGTTTCACTGAAATCATCATCTAGCTAATCTCTATCAGTTAAGAATTCATTGGTGATACCCAAATACTACCGGGAGAGAGTTGTTCTCCCAGAAGTGCAGACACACCTGTGAGTACAGGTAAAACCACTACTTCTGCTCAGAGCGACCTGCCTGGAGATCTCAGGACAAAGTAACTGAGGAACAGCCTGGGACAAGATCCTTCCAGTTACTGTCTGCATCCGGAGCTAATCCTGTGCCACAGCGCCCAGAGCTGATTCTATGCCACAAAGCTCCATATCCAAATACTGCAGGGATAGAGCTGGTCTCCCAGGAGTGTGGACATATTTGTGAATACAGGTAAGACCACCACTTCTGTTCAAATTCCTGGCCCAAGAGGGACCTGCCCAGAGCCACCAGACAAAAGAACCAAGAACAGCTGGGGACAGGATCCTTCAGGTTTCCCTCTGCACCCAGGAGCTGACCCTGTGCCACAGCTCTTCATACCCAAATTCCTGCCAGAGAGGACTGGTCTCCCAGGAGTACTGACACACAGCCTTGCTGGAGGGACAAGCCACAGGCAGAGACAGCAAGACCAGCTAACACCAGAGATAACCAGATGGTGAGAGGTAAGGGGAAGAACATAAGCAACAGAAACCAAGGTTACTTGGCATCATCAGAACCATAGAACCACAGCAAGCCCTGGATCCCCAACACACTGGAAAAGCAAGAGTTTGATTTAAAAATCACATCTCAGGATGATGATAGAGGACTTTAAGAAGGACATAAATAACTCCCTTAAAGAAATACAGGAGAACACAGGTAAACAGCTAGAAGCCCTTAAAGACAAAACACAAAAATCCCTTAAAGAATTACAGGAAAACACAACCAAACAGGTAAAGGAATTGAACAAAATCATCCAGGATCAAAAAATGGAAATAAAAACAATAGAGAAATCACAAGTAAGACAACCATGGAGATAGAAAACCTAGGAAAGAGATCAGAAGTCATAGATGCATCACTAACAGAATACAAGAGATAGAAGAATCTCAAGTGCAGAAGATACCATAAAAAAATGTTGACACAACAGTCAAAGAAAATGCAAAATGCAAAAAGTTCCTAACCCAAAATATCCATGAAATCCAGGACTCAATGAGAAGACCAAACCTAAGGATAATAGATATAGAAGAGAGTGAAGATTCCCAACTTAAAGGGCCAGAAAATATCTTCAACAGAATTATAGAAGAAAACATCCCTAACCTAAAGAAAGAAATGCCCATGAACATACAAGAAGCCTACAAAAGTCCAAATAGATTGGACTAGAAAACAAATTCCTCCCGTCACATAAAAGTCAAAACACCAAATGCACAAAACAAAGAAAGAATATTAAAAGCAGTAAGGGAAAAAAGTCAAGTAACATATAAAGGCAGACCTATCAGAATTACACCAGACTTCACACCAGAGACTATGAAAGCTAGAAGATCCTGGGCAGATGTCATACAGACCCTAAGAGAACACAAATGCCAGCCCAGGCTACTATTCCAAGCAAAACTCTCAATTACCATAGATGGAGAAACCAAAGTATTCCATGACAAAGCCAACTTTATACAATATCTTTCCACAAATACAGCACTACAAGGAGAGAAACTACTCCCTAGGAAAAGCAAGAAAGTAATCTTTTTTTTTTCCATTTTTTATTAGGTATTTAGCTCATTTACATTTCCAATGCTATACCAAAAGTCCCCCATAGCCACCCACCCCCACTCCCCTACCCACCCACTCCCCTTTTTTTTGGCCCTGGCGTTCCCCCGTACTGGGGCATATAAAGTTTGCGTGTCCAATGGGCCTCTAGTACTACCGGAGGATCCAGCAATACCTCTCCTGGGCATATATCCAGAAGATGCCCCAACTGGTAAGAAGGACACATGCTCCACTATGTTCATAGCAGCCTTATTTATAATAGCCAGAAGCTGGAAGGAACCCAGATGCCCCTCAACAGAGGAATGGATACAGAAAATGTGGTACATCTACACAATGGAGTACTACTCAGCTATTAAAAAGAATGAATTTATGAAATTCCTAGCCAAATGGATGGACCTGGAGGGCATCATCCTGAGTGAGGTAACACATTCACAAAGGAACTCAAACAATATGTACTCACTGATAAGTGGATATTAGCCCAAAACCTAGGATATCCAAGATATAAGATACAATTTCCTAAACACATGAAACTCAAGAAAAATGAAGACTGAAGTGTGGACACTATGCCCCTCCTTAGAAGTGGGAACAAAACACCCTTGGAAGGAGGTACAGAGACAAAGTTTGGAGCTGAGATAAAAAGATGGACCATGTAGAGACTGCCATATCCGGGGATCCATCCCATAATCAGCTTCCAAATGCTGACACCATTGCATACACTAGCAAGATTATGCTGAAAGGACCCTGATATAGCTGTCTCTTGTCAGAGTATGCCTGGGTCTAGCAAACATAGAAGTGGATGCTCACAGTCGGCTATTGGATGGATCACATGGCCCCCAATGAAGGAGCTAGAGAAAGTACCCAAGAAGCTAAAGGGATCTGCAACCCTATAGGTGGAACAACATTATGAACTGACCAGTACCCCGGAGCTCTTGACTCTAGCTGCATATGTATCAAAAGATGGCCTAGGCGGCCATCACTGGAAAGAGAGGCCCATTGGACACGCAAACTTTATATGCCCCAGTACAGGGGAACGCCAGGGCCAAGAAAGTAATCTTTCAACAAACCCTAAAGAAGATAGCCACACAAACATAAAAATAACATCAAAAACAACAGGAAGCAACAATCACTTTTCCTTATTATCTCTTAACATCAATAGACTCAATTCCCCAATAAAAAGACATGGACTAACAGACTGGATATGTAAACAGGACCCAGCATTTTGCAGCATACAGGAAACACACCTCAGTGTCACACTACCTCAGAGTAAAGAGCTGGAAAACAATTTTCCAAGCAAACGGTCTGAAGAAACAAGCTGGAGTAGGCATTCTAATATCAAATAAAGTTGACTTCCATATAAAAGTTATCAAAAAGGGTAAGGAAGGACACGGCATACTTATCAAAGGAAATATCTACCAAGAAAAACTCTCAATTATGAACATCTATGCTCCAAATGCAAGGGCACCCACATTCATAAAAGAAACTTTACTAAAGCTCAAAGCACACATTGCACGTCACACAATAATAGTGGGAAACTTCAACACTCCACTCTCAGCACTGGGCAGGTGTCATGCTAACAGAAACTAAACAAAGACACAGTGAAATTAACAGAAGTTATGAACCAAATGGATTTAACATATCTATGGAATATTTCATCCTAAATCAAAAGAATATACCTTCTTCTCAGCACCTCATGGTACCTTCTCCAAAACTGACCATATAATCACTCACAAAACAGCCCTCAACAGATACAAGAAGATTTAAATAATCCCATACACATTCAAATCCCATAGGACTAAGGCTGGTGGTCAATAGCAACGAAAACAACAGAAAGCCCACATACACATGGAAGCTGAACAACGCCTACTCAATGATAACTTGGTCAAGGAAGAAGAAATTAAAGACTTTTTAGAATTTAATGGAAATGAAGGCACAACATACCCAAACTTATGGGACACAAAAGCAGTGCTAAGAGAAAAACTCAGCTCTGAGTGGCCCCAAAAGAAACTGGAGAGAGCATACACTAGCAGCTTGACAGCACACCTGAAAGCTCTAGAACAAAAAGAAGCAAATACACCCAAGAGGAGTACACAGCAGGAAATAAACTCAAGCCTGAAGTCAACCAAGTAGAAACAAAAAGAACTGTACAAAGAAGCAACAAAACCAGGAGCTGGTTCTTTGAGAAAATCAACAAGATAGATGAACCCTTACCTGGACTAAGCAGAGAGCACAGAGACAGTATCCAAATTAGCAGAATCAGAAATGAAAATGGAGATATAACAACAGGAACTGGAAATTCACATCGAGACTTAGAAATAATAGGTGAGAATGACAAGAAAAGGGAAGCAGAAGAGGTAAGAATGTTAGAGAACCCCTTCCCCAAGATCTGCTTCTGGAGCCTTGGTGAGCACAGCACAGCAGGAAGAGGTCACCCCAATCATCAGGGCCTTTAAGTCACTAGACTCAGAATGGAAAGCTTTGGAGTGCTTCCTACTTCAGCTAGGAAAGGAAAGATACAAAGCTTTGGCTTTATCAGAGAAAAGACAAGGAGGACCTAGAATAAGATGATGTTCTAAGTAGCCCACACTCATTCATTCTGTCTTTACCGTCAATTTACCCTAATTACATTCAGTAAAATATAGAACATCAACTTTCCACACTATTTGTCTTAGTTTTCATTGACTTTTACGTCTTACCCTTATCAGAATGAAGTGTGCACAAAGCTTAGTGTCAAAACCCCTTGGACCTGTGTCAATGCCCCCTTCTCCCTGATACCACCTCACCCTGAGGTGCTTCTCCCTGATAACACCTCACCCTGAGGTGCTTTCCTGGTTTCTCAAATCTCAAGGTGTCCAGGAAGCAGAGAGAAGGGAAGGGACTACAGACAGGATATCCTTCAAGGACATGCCTCCAGCTTCTGGCTGCTAAGATGCACCTTCTAATGGAGTGGTTCTCAACCTGTGGGCCGCAACCCTTTTAGGAGTCAAATGACTCTTTCACAGAGGTCACCTAACCCCATCGGAAAACATATTTACATTCCAATTCATAATGGGAGCAAAATTACTGCTATGAAGTAACAGTGGAAATAATTTTATGGTTTAGGAGTCACCCCAACATCAAGAACTATATTAAAGGGTCACAGCATTAGGAAGGTTGAGAACCATTGTGCAAAATAGCACCACAAGCTGGAGATAAGCCTTTAAGTCTACAGTTGCAATACTGTTTTTATGAAGTCTGGAGCAATTCTCAGTCTTACCCCAGGAATGTCTTCTTGTCAGTGCCACTGTAAACTGTACAGGATCTTTGCTCCCAGTGTTCTTGCTGTGAATACATGTCTGTGCAGTGACACATCCACTGGACACACGTGAGCATTTTCAATCCCCAAATTCACGTATCAGATTAGAGCAATTTCTTGATCCTTTTTTTTCCCCACCATATTCTCTCTCTTAACCCTGTGTGGAAGGGGTGTTAGCTAGAGGCTGGCTGTACAGGTCTGGAACATTTTTACCTCTAAGACTTGCTCACTCTTGTCATTCTGGATCATTTTCTTATCTCTGAGTTTCAAGAGCTCTTTCTGTTAACCGGATGTCCCAGATGGTGGAGCCTTGGCCTTTCTCATGAAAGCGGCCTTCTTGAATATACAAGGCGTGACGGGTGGCTCATCTTTAGCTATTCTTCCATGTGCCCCACATCCACATGCCCATGTCTACTTGTGTTCACACAAGAGGCTTTCTTCAGTCACCAGAGTTTTGATTGTGTTCTTGTGTTTTAATGAAGCCATGAGGAATAAATGCCAATTTGAACTTCAGACATCTGGAGGATCTTGACAAGATGAGTTTCACACCTAACAATCCAGTGATTCCCTATTGCTGGAGCTACAGAGCTTTCTTCTTAAGCTGGGCACGTTCCTGAGAAAAACCCTGACTTCCTTCTCAAATTAAAGTTCAGCTATGCAAAAGGAGAAGGACGGAATCTATGTACTTTGTCTGCAAGCACTCCTACCCTACCAGGCCAGAGACCCTCTGTTTTACACAGAAAGAAATGTTTACGCTTCTTCTAAGACAGACAGGAGGCAAGTGCCTGGTACCTTGGATGGAAGCAAAGAATGTAGCAATTAAGCTACTTCGTGACAGCTTTTTAACAAGTCCTCCCTTTCTTAGCTCATGCTACCTTATCTGGTGGTGTCCCTTTGTGACTTTGGGGGATTCTAAAGTATAAATAAAGACTTAGGAATAAACTCCTTTTGTTCTGTTAATCTGGCTAATTCTAACATTTTCTTGTCTGCTGAATTCTAAGTTATTATGGTGGTTTTCCCGTGGAATTTCCTGACGCCCTAGGTTTATGATTCTCTCTGTTCTCACCCATGGGATGGCATGTACTCATCAGGATGCTTTCCACTAAGTCTCAAAATCAAAGAAATTTTAAAAATAAGGAAATAGTTTCAAATAATTAGAAGTTAGGAGCCAGAGCCAGAGCCAGAGTAAGCTTCCGCATGGTTTTCCAGCAGCTCAACAGTGACATCAAGGGACTAAACTGTGCCTCCCACACACTAGATTGATGTGTACAGACTGGCACTTTCCCTCCGTGCAGGGCAAATGTGTGGACTGTTCCTGCGTATTCCAGTGCTTACCTTCTCACTTGTGTCACTCCTACTGAGTCAGCCTGCTAGTCTGTAAAGCATTCCGTGTCATGGTGAAACTCACATTAGCTAACCATTTCCTCACTGCTCCCCACCCCTTCTTCCAAATCCTCATCTTGCTTAAATATTATTTCAGTACTGTTACATTTTTCATTCTGTGCAGTAGTTAGATTAGTGTCTGGTGTCAATGCAGGTGCCAATGCAGAAATGTCAAAGGAATATACCAAGACTACTTTTTTTTTGGGGGGGGGGCGGGGCCTAGTCAATAAGTAACATGTGTAACTCTTCACAACTGCAAGCTGCAGATGGTAAGTTTGACACAACTCTTTTTTTTAATGTTTTTTATCAAAAATAATTTTTCATACAATATATTCTGATGACAATTTCCTCTCCCCCAACTCCTCCCAGATCCTCCCCACTCCCCTTACCCTCCCAATTCTACATTTTCTTTCCTTTCTTTTTATCTCTCTTCAGAAAGCAGGCAAACAAAACCCATAAAAACAAAAAAAAATATAGAAACCATAATATATAAGAGACCAGTAACTGTGTTCAAACAGAGCAATATGAGACAAAAAGTCTACAAAAAATACCATTGGATTCATTTTTTATTTTTTGCTGACCACCTACTACAGGACATGGGGCCTACTCTTAAGTGTGGTTAATATACCCAATGAAACCCCATTGGAAAAAAACAATTTTTCTTTGCAAGTGGTTTGTCAATTGGAGATGGCTTCTTGAGCAGATCATGTCTACAATTCTCCTCGCAGCTCCTGAATATCCTCCCCCTCCCCTGGCTTGAACCTGTGCAGATCCTGTGAATGTCTCTAAATTTGTATGTGCATCAATTCTGTATATGTATGGAAGACACTGTTTCCTTAGAGTCATCCATCTCTTCTGGCTCTAACAATCTTTCCACCTCCTCTTCTGCATAGTTCCCTGATCCCTGAGAGGAAGGGTTTGATGAAGACATCCCATTTGGAACTCAATATTCAGAAATCTCTCATTCTTCATTAATTGTTCAGTTGTAGGTTTCTGTAGTAGTACCCACCTAAATATGGAAGATGGCTGAGCAATGGTGTATTGCAGAATGTGTGTGTGTGTGTGTGTATACACATGAGTATATACACACGAATATATACATACATATATGTCATTTTATTGCTATGTTCCTTTAACAGGACAATAGTATTTTATTTTACCCTAGACCCAAGACCTATCTAGTCTCGGGTTCTTGGCTACCAAAGCAGTGTGATGCATAGGTTCCAACTCCTGGAGTGGGCCTTAAATCAGAGTAGCTGGCTACTCCCACAATGTCTGTGCCACTATTATACCAGCATATCACACAGATAGGTCACTGTTGCAGATCAGAAGACTTTATAGCTGAGCTGGTAGTTACCTTTCTTCTCTAGTAGCAAACTCAGTACCTTCTGGTACCATGTATACTAGTCAGGAGGGGTGAAGACTCTAGTTAGGCACCAGCTCAACTACATCATATCTGGAAGTCAGTAGGATAAATTTCAGTGTTTTAAATCCCTGTTTAGAGAAAAGGCATACAATAGCAGAGATATCAATGTCCATGTGGTAATCTCTCCTGTGAGCCTCTATGGCTTTGAATCTGCACTCGGCGTCAGCCTGATGAACTTTCCCTGTTATTTACTTGACCACCTTTTCTTCCTTGTTAGTTTCTTTCCATCTATATATGTGCTTACATTAGGACCTTACCTCAGTGGTCCATAATTATTATTTCATCAATGGTTTTCTCCTATAGTCTGGTCTGTGATTCACAAGATTTTTTCTACCACAATCAGCCAGGTGATTAATTTTTCAGAAAGACGATATTAACTTCCTAATGGTGCTGGACCAAATTACCATAAGCCTTTTATTTATTGTCTTGTAGTTCTTGATGTCTATAGTCCTACCATCAAGATGTCAGCAAGATGGTCCCTAGGGCATTCTGGGAGAGAGTCAACCTTTGTCTTTTCTAGCACTTCAAGGCTAATTGCATACCTTGGCTCTCAGACCTTTTTCAAACCACTCCCACTTATGCTTCCATTGTCTTTTCCATTCTTTGGCCATCCTCCTGCAGTCTTACACTGCACCTACCAGATACCCTGTATGCCCATGAATATCAAGTCCTTTATTCTAACCATATTTGCAAAGTACCACATTCACAGGTTCTGGAGATTAGAAATGGGCATCTTTGGGTCATCACTTTTTACTGCTTTTTTTTTTTTAAGCTCTAGATAGTTTTGTTTTCTTTTCTCATACATCTCCTTGACCCATCTTGTTACATTTGGAGGATAGGTACAAATTCTATCTTGTACAAATTCTTTCCTGTCTCCCCAATTTACTCTTAAATAAGTCTCACTTGCTAGGTGCACTGGCCCTAAATGAGTGCCCCTGCTTCTGTTTTCTGTCTTTACCGCTGCTTCCTTCATACCTAATTAGGGCAGATGGTACTTCAAACAGCTGGAAGTTCGCCAAGGCTTGGTCTTCTTGGGGACTAAAGAGCAAGAAGCCAAAAGAACTGAATCAGAAGAAAGAAAGCTAACCTGACTAGTAGAGGCAAACAGTGATCATTTTCAAGCAAAGATGCCAAGGAGTATTGGGCCACATAGGTTCACTATGGGCCACTGTGGAAATTCAAATGCCTTTTTCTTTTAATTTTTATTAGGTATTTTCTTCATTTACATTTCAAATGCTATCCCAAAAGTCCCCTGTACCCTCCCCGCCCTCCGTCCCCCGCCCCACACCCCCCTACCCACCCACTCCCGCTTCTTGGCCATGGTGTTCCCCTGTACTGGGGCATATAAAATTTGCAATATCAAGGGGCCTCTCTTCCCAATGATGGCCGACTAGGCCATCTTCTGATACATATGCAGCTAGAGACACGAGCTCTGCGGTACTGGTTAGTTCATATTGTTGTTCCACCTATAGGGTTCCACACCTTCAGCTCCTTGGGTACTTTCTCTAGCTCCACCATTATGTTCCATCCAATAGCTGACTATGAGCATCCACTTCTGTATTTGCCAGGCACTGACATAGCCTCACAAGAGACAGCTATATCAGGGTCCTTTCAGCAAAATCTTGCTGGTGTATGCAATAGTGTCTGCGTTTGGTGGCTGATCGAATGGCTGAGAAGCACCTGAAAAAATGTTCAACATCCTTAATCATCAGGGAAATGCAAATCAAAACAACCCTGAGATTCCACCTCACACCAGTCAGAATGGCTAAGATCAAAAATTCAGGTGACAGCAGATGATGGCAAGGATGTGGAGAAAGAGGAGCACTCCTCCATTGTTGGTGGGATTGCAAGTTTGTACAACCACTCTGGAAATCAGTCTGGCGATTCCTCAGAAAATTGGACATAGTACTACCGGAGGATCCCGCAATACCTCTCCTGGACATATATCCAGAAGATGTTCTAACCGGTAAGAAGGACACATGCTCCACTATATTCATAGCAGCCTTATTTATAATAGCCAGAAGCTGGAAAGAACCCAGATGTCCCTCAGCAGAGGAATGGATACAGAAAATGTGGTACATTTACACAATGGAGTACTACTCAGCTATTAAAAACAACGAATTTATGAAATTCCTAGGCAAATGGATGGATCTGGAGGGCATCATCCTGAGTGAGGTAACCCAATCACAAAAGAACTCACATGATATGTGCTCACTGATAAGTGGATATTAGCCTTCTTTTTTAAGATCCTAGAGTCACAGATCCTAAGTTTCCCATTTGTGTCCCCTTATTTCCTCACATCACTAAAAATAGAGATCTAGTGCCACCTGTTGGCTGAAAGTTCTATGTGTCTCCAGGATGCCTTGGCTTCATTATTTTATTCATTAATATTCAACTTTTATTTATACAAGAGTAGGACTACACATCAAGTACACAGATATTCAAGCACTGTGACCCAAAACTACTACAGTTTAGCTACAAATTTAGTTTTCAGGTTCTAGCAACCAAAGCAAAAGGGAAGCAATTAGGACACAAAGTTAGTAGGCATCTCCAAGGGAAAGAAGAAACGAAGACTTGCAGGGGACAGCACAGGATTGTAAGACTGCTAAATACCTTTAAATCAAACTGTAAAATATCTAACAGTGATATTAATCATTTTTAAGCCTGGAGAACAATTGATAACTATTCTGAACTTTGGAAAAGAATGGCTACCAGGACAGTATTTCTGGTGTCAATCTGAAATTAAGTGAAGAGAGTAGCAGCCTACCTCATGGTACGTCTACAAGGCTTAGTACAAATGTCTAGAACACTGAATGCATGTTTCTTCAGAGAAAAATAACAAGAGATATTTGAAATTTTTATTTTATGTCTACGGTGTGTTCCCTAAATGTTTATGTCTGTGAACCACATGCATGCAGTGCCCTCAGAGGCCAGAAGAGGGTGTCAGACTCCCTGTGACTGGGGTTATAGATGGTTGTAAACTATTGTGTGTGCTGAGAATTAAACCCAGGTCCTCTGGTAGAGCAATCAGTGAGCCGTCTCTCCAATCCTCTGAAGTCGCGCTTCTGGATGGGCTCTTTACCTCAGGTGACTAACTCCCAGGACATGAGAGGTGATGCGACCTTCCATGAAAACCAAGACCACATTCCTACTGTCCTCCAAAAAGTCACTCAAAATGAGTTTTCAGGTCATTCCCTTCCTTCATTACATGCTAATATATTAATACTCAAACAAAAATCAAGCTTTGGGGGACAGAATCTTTCATTACAAATGATCAAAACTCAATAATGGCCAGTATGAGGATATATGACACACTGTAAACAAACACTCAACCATTATATAAATTTAAGTTGTGCAAAAAATGAAAACATCCTAAAAACTATACTATCATTATTTTATTTCAAAACAAACCCAAAATGTTCAGTGTCAGCATTGTCTAGTCAATAAGTCAAATCGCAGACAAAAACCTGTTTGGACAAGTCCAAAAAAATAAAAAGGGATTCTCCAAGAAAACCACAAAGCAGCTCATTTAAGGTCAATTTACTGTTTTTCTTCCAGCTCTGACATAAGATTTCACTACCTCAAAGGAAATTGTAAGTGTATCTATTTGCATTCCCCCCAGGTGATTGGCAGTTCAACACCAATTAGTTCAAAATTACACTGTTACTAGCATGCAATAAAAACAACACCTTTCATCTTCCTTACACAGGTAAGAATACCTTCAGAGCCAATAACTTTGATCAAATGAGTATTTTTGATCCTGCCCCACCCATGTCTTTGGATTCAGGAAAACTAATAGCTGAAGGCATTCTTCCCAACTTTATTCTTAAGTCGAAAAACTGGTGTGGTACTGAAAATATTTTGCTCCCAAGATAACAGAATTTCCCAAACTCCAGCATTTCTTCAACATCTGAGTTTATCCAATGGACAAGACAGTCTCAGCTGTTCAAGGACATCAGATGTTCAAGGACAGATATTAAATATACAATGTATTTTTAAACAAACATACATTTGAACTAGGCATGCATACAATTAAAATAGCTTGATGCAATAAAGTTATTTCCACAACAATTCTGTACCTTAAATCAATCAGGGTACTAAATTATTCAAAAGTAGTATAAACCAATTCTCTTTATATTTTTTAATTTAGCATATAAACAAAAGGGGTAGATTAAAATTTTGATCCAAGTAACTATAAAATTTTAACTGGTTACAACTTTAAATTTCACCAGCAATTCCATCTCTAAGAATGAGAGATTTTTCAAGTTGTGATAATTATTTCAAGTAATAGAAAAGTGATTGTTCAAACCCAAGGCTCCTTAGGACTGAGCAAAAGGACTGTCCCCAGAGAAACCACATGTGTTTGAGGCATCCAGATGCTGAAGCCTCATGTCCAAATCTCCAGTAGATCTGTTGTTTGTGTACTAACACTGAGGTTGCCTGTAGAAGAGACACAGACACATGCACACACAGACACACAGACACAGACAAACCACCTCTATGCTATTAACATTATTGTATCTTTTGGCTTCTGATGTCACATGACTATGATCCCGGTATTATAGGACTTCAAATGTTCAAAAACGGTGGCTATGCAAACCTACTTTCACTACTAATAACTGCAAGCAAGGGCAAAAATATTAAGACAACCAGCTTTAAAAATATTATGTAATGTTAGATACAATGAAAAAATGCTTTGGTCTTTTTTCTATTTCAGACACAAGCACTATAGATCTTGAAGTAGACAAGATGTTAAGACCACCCTTTATCCTTCATATTTTATTCTGCCATCAAATATGGTAACACCAGCATTCACACAGATGTGGTTGAAAGAAAGCTGAAATATATGGAATCACATTCCGATTTTTTGAGTGTGAGTTTTATAATACAACTTCTCTTCCTAATTCCAAGGACTATGTATGACACATGATCCACAGTCTTCGGCTTTGTTTCCCAAAATGGCCCTTTTAGTTTATGCTTCCCTCAGTCACTCTTGCAGCAAATAATTTGTTTGAACTACATTTTATTATATGAAAGTGACTCAAAGGGACCAAGAAGCCAAATAAATTTTGACTTCTGTCACTGTTTCATCCCTATTTATACAAATGCCTTCTGAAGATACACTATCAAGTCTAGGCTGTCTGACTATGCCCAAACACTTTGCATAGAATCCCAGAGTTGAAGTCCAAAATATTTCCCTAGAGGTGTGTGTGTGTGTGTGTGTGTGTGTGTGTGTGATGTGTAGGCAAACAAATACAGTAATTTATACATATAGCCTACTATAGTACTTGACATATGGTGCTTATATCCCTATTCAAAGAGGTATTCTTTACTCATTGATTAAGAAAGCTATTGTGTTCGCCATCTATAAATGACATTAGATAAGCAATATCCTAACTGCCTGCAGTACAGCGGTAACACAAGTGCCTGACAGAAAGCACTATGACAAAGCAGCCACAGATAAATCCTGAGTTTCAGTATCTTCACAAAACCCTGAAACTCAACTTCTAAGTAGCAAGAATCAAATACTGACAATGACACAGAAGCTGGCCGAGGTCCCCGAGGTCCGGGAAGAGAGGCTGCACAGGCACAGCTTGTTCTCCTCAGCCCCTTTGTTTTTCAGAACCCAACGGTATTAAAACCTAGAAAAAACTGCTACTGCTTCTGTGCTCTGAATAAAGAGTTAATGTAAATTTTAATGTGAACAGCCTTAAAAAAAAGAAAGAAAAAAAAAAAGATTAGGATCAAGAGGCTGGCGAGAGCTCAGTGGTAGAGGGCCTGGCTAGCATGTACAAAGAAGGCCCAGTGTTCAATCTCCAGTACTGGAAAAAAAAAAAAACTTACTTAGAATAAAACAAGCAAGAAACTGCCACTCCTCCAAAAGTGATATACAAATTTTTATCACAAAGATGAAAATAGTGCCTAACAGAATTGAATTATAGTTCAAAGACTTTAATAGTTTAAAAATAAATTACCTTAAAAGAGCTGTAAATGTTTTGAACTCAAACAAAAAAAAATAATTTCTATTCATTATAGAACTTCTAAAGTTATCCAGTACACCCATGGGCTATACACGCACAAAATCTAATTATTTCAATTAATGCTGCTGCATTACTTAAACAGTTAAGCATGTTATGGTATATGCAGCCTCTTAACACTGGGAAGAGCTATAAATGATTTTCTCCTGATTACTGTAATGGGTCCTCACTGCCGAGCCCTGGAAGTAAACAGTTCTGCTTGCACAGACTGTGTGGGTACAACAGTGGGAAATCCCTGATCTCCACCTGCCCAACCTCGGCTGTTTACTGTGCCTGTGTCACCCTTCCTAAACATGTCACCAGGATTCTGTTTTCTGTCCTCCCATTGAGTTTCACTTTCCCTGCCTGCCTTCTTAATGCTCTACCTTGGGTTTGTTTGGTGTTTTTATTTGATTTTTATCTACCCACCAATGGAACGAACAACCATGGGATACATATAGTCTTTATACCCAGCCTGTACCTTGCACAGCAGGGCACACTTACGAGGCTCCCTGCCCTGAGAAGCTCTGTCCACTGTGGAGAGACAGGCGTGTCACAGAGTGGAAAGACTGTAGAGAAATAAAGCAGGTGAGGAGGGGCAGTGTGCAGTGGAGGTGGACTTGAGGATGTAGGACTAATACTTGCGGCACTCACAAGAATGGCAAGTCCTGCATGAGGAGCTTTGAGGTCAAGACCTAGAACAAAGAAGCAAATCTACTTTCCTATCATAATTATGTTCTGTCAGGCCACTTGCTACTGTAGCTCCCAGTGTTCACAACTGGGTAATACCTGATTCCTTTTCTTCCCCAGTAGCTTGTACACCGCCTTCCTGCACTATGAAAGCTAGCCAGTAGAAATGAAGCTTCCTGATTTGAACTGTTTGATTTCTGCATGCATGTCCAATCTTCAGCAATTGGGCCTTACTGTCAAGTTTGGAAGGGTAACCAAAAGCATTGGCAATAGTCTGTAATGTTTAGGGATCTATGGGACTTCACCAGCCAACAACTCACAAAGAGATAATCCAACCTGCACTGTGTTTTTGTTAGCCCATGGTATTTAGTAGATTGTTGCCCTATTACAGGATAGCTCCATTAAAACTTTTTTTTATTAGATATTTTCTTTATTTACATTTCAAATGTTATCCCCTTTCCTAATTTCCCCTCCGAAAATCCCCTATCTCCTTCCCCCTCCCCCTACTCCCCAACCCACCCACTCCCATTCCTGGTCCTAGCATTCCCCTATACTGGGGCATAGAACCTTCACAGGACCAAGAGCCTCTCCTCTCATTGAATACTGACTAGGCCATCCTCTGCTACATATGCAGCTAGAGCCCCAAGTTCCATCCGCCGAGTTTGTGCCCAAGGTGACCCAGAGCTGGCGCCGACCAGAAGGGACTTGAGCCCCCTGATCAGGCTGGTTTCCTGCATCCCTGCTGCTGGCACTGGCCTGTCACAATTGGTTTGGAACAGATGTTGTGTTCCACTCACCAGTGATGCTAAGATCGGTGGAGAGTCCTCTAGGATCCATGGGACCGTCCACCGAGTTTGTGCCCAAGGTGACCCGGAGCTGGCGCCGACCAAAAGCCCATTAAAACTTTTTATGTATGGGTATGTATGTATCACATATTTTCTCTCATTTATACTTTGAATCTTTAACATCCATAAATAAGAGAAAATGTGATGCTCATCTTTCTGAATCTGGGTTAATGACTGATGAACCAGATCTATTTATTATCTGTAAATGTCGTAATTCCACTTAACTAAACAAATTTCCATTGTGTAAATGTATCATGTTTTCTTTAGCCATTCAGCAGTTGATGGGCATCTAGGAAGTTTCTACCTCCTGGTTATTGTGATAGAATAGCAGTGAGCACTGGTCAGCAGGTATCTTTATAGGGGGATAGAGAGTCCTTTGCTTATCTGTCATGGAGTGGTAGAGCTGGATCATGTGGCAGATCTACTTCCATCTTTGTGAACAGTGTCCATACTGATTTACACAGTGGCTGCACCAGCTTGTGTTTCCCCAAAAGTGAACAAGTGTCCCTGTATCCCAACATCCTTGCCAGCCCTGTCCTCATTATTAACCTGTGCCCTCCGTGCAGTGCACTAGCTCACAGCACTGCTCCTCCGAGACCTCGTACCTCTGAGCATCATCTCTTTTTTTTTCCCAGTAGTCCTTTCTCAGTCTCTAGTACCCCACCGAAGTATTAGCATCAGCCTTCAAGTTGGGTCTCATACTATGTCAAAGTCATGACAGAGGACTATAGTTTCTACAAGTACCACAGGCCTGACAGAGGCCAGACAGAGGTACAATTCATAGGGATGTGGCCAGTGCCCCAGACCAGGGCCTTCACTATGCACAGTGTTCCCTCAGGAAGCCAGATGCAGGACTGGGGAAGGGCTGGCATGTAGCGCCTGATACACATGACCTCTGTCCTCCTGTCCTCGTATAGAAGTGAGCATTTTTGTATGGATAATAAAAAACAATTTTTTAAAAAAATGTATAGTTGTCTTCATGCAGGTGGAAATGTCTTCATGCAGCCCTTGGAGAGGAGGCAGAATGGCAGCAGCTAAGTCCCTGGGTCGGTGGACAGAGACGAGGGCTGGCATCTGAGCAAGGTGGACTTGCCCCAGAGCAAAGTCAAGCCAGGCATGGGGCCAAGAGATGAGGCTGCACAGTCAGGTAATGGGCAGTGACAAGCTTGGTGGAAGGGAGCAGCAGGTACATCTTCTTCATAGTTGCTTCTGTTTCCTCAAGTAACAGGAAACAAGGTCAGCAGCTGAGGTAGTCAGGGATATCTGAGCAAAGAAAAGGTGACCTAGCTGTTATGAACAGGGCAGCAATGAATGTGGCTGAGCAAGTATCTGTATAGTACGATATTGAGTCTTTTGGGCAAATGGCAATGAGTGGCAGAACGGGGTCATGGTAAATTTATTTGCAGCTTTTTGAGAATTCTCTACATTGATTTCCATAATGCCTGTACCAGTCTGCAATCCCACCAACAGTGAATAAGGACTCCTTTTCCATCACACTGCACCCAGCATTTGTTGTCAATTGCTTTGTTGATCTTTGTCATTCTGACTGGGGTAAAATCTCAAAGCTGTTTTGATTTGCATTTCCCTAATTGCTAAGGAATATGAACATTGTTTTGAGATATTTTATAACCCTTTTTTTTAATTTCAGAACTCTCTGTTCATGTCCCAGCCATGTTTCCCTCCCTTTTTAAAAAAAAACAAATAGTTTGTTTTTTGACTCTGTGTTTGAAGGATATATATATATATATGTATATATGTATATATATATATATATGTATATATATATATATATATACACACACATACATATATATACACATACATATTTTTTTTCTGGATATCATCTTCTGTTGGGTCTATAGTTGGCAAGGTTGCTCTCCCACTCTACAGGCTTCTTCTTCACATGGTTGATGGTTTCTTTAGGTGTGCAGACGCTGTTTAGTTTCTTTGGCAAATGAAGTCCTATTCAGGAAGTCCTCTCCTACACCTATATAATGGATGGTATTTCCTGTGTTTTCTTATAGCAGCTTCAGTGTTTCAGGTTTCAAGTTTAGTCCTTTGCTCCATTTGGAGTTAGTTTTTGTGCGAGATGATTGATAGATACAGCTCTTCTCGCTGGTGGACATCCAGTTTTCCCAGCACCATTTATTGAATATGCTTTCATTTCTCCAGCTTATCTTTTTGACATCTTTGTCAAATATTAAATGGCTGAAGTTACATATGTTTGGATCTTGGATTTTATTGCATTGGTCTGTCTACTTCTGTGACAGTACCATACTGTTTGTATTCCTACGGTTTTGTTACTGATCTTAAATCTGGAATGGTGATCTCTTCAGCATTGTCCTTTTTTGTTCATTCCATATGAATTGTAAGACAGTTATTTTTATTTCTATGAAGAATGAGATGATTTTGTTTGGGATTGCATTGAATCTATAAATAGCTTTAACTAAAAATAGATATTTTCACAATATTAATTCTACCAAATCCATGAGCATGGGATGTTGTTCAGTTTTTCTAGTGTCTTTCTCTATCTCTTTCTTCAGAGATTTAAATTTTTCATTGCCGAGGTCCTTTACTACCTTGGTGAGGTTTGTTTATCTCCTTTTGAGACTATTGTGAATAGGAGTGTGGAGGTTTGAATAAGAATACCCCATATAGGCTAATATATTTGAATCCTTAGCCACCAGGGAGTGGAACTATTTTTAAAAATTAGAAGGATTAGGAAGTGTAGCCTTGTTGAATAAAGTGTGTCACTGGGGTGTGGGGTTTGAGGTTTCAAAAGCCTACACTAGGCCCAGGGGCTCTTGTTGTCCCACTCTCCCATGCCCCACCCCTGCCCACAGATCAGGACTAGCTTAAATTTACTTGTCTTTACTTATTGTTCCATAGGCCTCAACTCTACACAAAAATAATAGGCAACTATGTAAAAGAAACTTTGATTCACCTGGGTGATTGTCATCTCCAAGGCTTACCACTAACCTAGTACTAGCACTGGAAGCCTCTAGCCTTCTTACAATCCTATCTAGGCCTAGAATGTTTTCAGCCTCTGAGATCTACTGATGAATAAGCGCATCCTTTCTAGCTCTTTCTGATCTCTCCTTGCCTGATACAACTCAGCTGTTCTGGCTTAAGCTCCTCTCCAAGCTGACTGATTCACTCTGGTGTCTCTCTTTTGGCCTCTCCTAAATTTGTCTGCTTGGCCTGAGACTAACTTTGGCACTATACTCTAATCTTCTGGCTCCTTCTCATTCTCTGGCTCATTCTGTCTTCATCTGTCCAGCTTGTCCTCTCTATGAAAGCATTGTGTGTAACTGTCCTGGTAAAACCGCTTCCTTCCCCCTCTGCACCGCTCTCTTAGGTAGCTTACCTTTCCTAACTCTTTCGATGAGAGTTGGAAATCCTTGTCTGTTAATTCTTTCCCTGATTAGTCACTTTGCTGCTCAATTAAACATCCTTTCAAGCATGTCCTTCTACAACCTAACTTCATCTTCATTATTTACAATTAAAACTATGCACTAAGGTTGTATCTGTATTCTAGCCAGAGGGATTAAAAGTGTGTGCTACAGGCTGAGCCACACCACAACTAGAAAAAGTTTTCTTTTTCGGTAAATAACACAATCTCAGGGTTCACAGTGTGATCAAATATCCTGCAATACAACTAAGTAATGCTGAGAGTAGAAGAAATAGTCTTCCCCAGAGAAGCGCATGCTAACTGGTTATCCAACACCAAATGATTAACCCTGAAACATACATATAAGTAACATTATATAGACTGAGCAGGTTATATACACACATGTACAATTAATGGAAAAGCAGCCATGAATTTGAGAGAGAACAAGGAGGGTATATGGGAGGACTTGGAGCAATGAAAGGAAAGAGGAAAAGGGTCATAATGTGAGAGAGAGAGAGAGAGAGAGAGAGAGAGAGAGAGAGAGAACGAACTAAAAAGAAAAGTCATCCAAAGACTTTAAAGCAGACTTAAGGAACGGTCACATATTAGAAGGAAGAGCAAGCAGGACAATCAGGGGTAAGCACAAACATTAGGAAAAGCAGGTAGGGCTTGGGCTTCACTGGATACAGCCCTGGAACACAGGCAAGAACCTGAGAAAGCACTCTGGCAGGCTCCATTTCTAATCCACCAGTCAATATGGCTTGAGCAAAAGGGTTTGGTTATAGGACTGCACGTACAGGGATGAAGGCTACTGAGAGAGTGGCATACTAAGTCTCTATTGAAGAACTGTGGAAACTGGAGGATGACAAGAAAAGAGTTGAAGAAATAAGAGGATTAGCTAAGAGTGTGGATGCCTGAGTGTGAGATGTGCAAGCATCAGATCACTGTAGAGAACAAGGCCAAGACGTTACAGACAGATAGAATACCAGAACAGAAGGCCAAGACGCTTCCCAAAATTGGAAAGGCTATAACAGGCATAGAAAAATCACAGATCAGAAAGAGCCATCAGAAAAGAGAGTTCTAGGGAACAAGAAGCTACTATGAAACGACCTGGTAGCAGAAATGACAGGACTACAAGAGGTCAAAGTGCTGGAGAAGAGAAGAGGAATAAGCAGGGCCCCCAGAAAAAGGATAGTATGTAGAAAAGAGTTCAACTGTGCTACATGACGTACCACCCTCCCCCAGAGCAAAGCTAGGCTCTGAGAAGATAGTCACCACCCAAAGGTGCTGGGGATACAACAGCGCTGGCACTGGAGAGAGCAAAAAGAGGAGGTTGAGGGTGCAGGAGTCAAAAGTGGATTGATGTTCAGATATAAGCGGCACATGGAAAGTTACAGGAGCTCGGGAACATGAAAGCCCAGTCAGAAATAAGACACTTAGAAACACAGAAGCACGAGTCCAGACACGGGACTCATCTGTTGTCACCTGTCACAGAGAATGAGGGCTAAGGACATCCTTTGCCTTGAGCCTCCAGCAAGAATTCGACGGAGGCTATGGGAGGAACAGGAGGAGTCAAAGTTCTGCCAGGATAGCATGGAATTCAGATCTCTGTGTAGAACTCTGTAGATCCCTCCTACGCTCTTATGTGTTTGGACACTAAGCCTTTTTCATATTTATTCTCTCTCTCTATCTCTCTCTCTCTCTCTCTCTCTATCTCCCTCCCTTCCACCCTCCCCCTCTCTCCCTCCTTTCTCTCCTCCCTCCCTCTTTCTCTTTCTTTCTCTTTCCCTCCCTCCTCTTTCTTTCTTTCTTTCTTTCTTCTTTTCTTTCTTTCTTTCTTTCTTTCTTTCTTTCTTTCTTTCTTTTTTTCTTTCTTTCTTTCTTCTCCATCAGTTAACTAGTGTATCATCTTGAAATAGTCTTAATTCATCTGCACCATATCTAATGTAAAACCACGGTTGGGCTTGAGAAAGTGGACAGGCTGAGGACAGGATGGCTTCCTCAGGGCACTGACCCTGTACCCAAGCACAGTTTTGCTATTTCATTCGCAAGGCTTATGAAAGAGAACAAAACCACTCAACAGTTTATACGGCAGCACAGTCAAGTATCGGAGAACACTGGAGAAGCCACAATTAGGCGTCCCATGTTTCAGCTACACTAATGCATTTAAAAAGACATGGGAATCCATGCAACTACAGAGTGCTGGCTACAACATGCTACCTTCAAGGTGAAAGAAGTGCTAGCACCACAGCAAAGGCCTTCTTATACCAGGCAACTATAGGGTCTCCCTAGAGCACTGTAGGATGCACTGGAGAAAACACATACCCCAGAGCTGCCTGTAATAATACCCCACAGACCGCACACTAATGCACCATTAGTAAAAGGCCACTATCAATTCCACACAGCAGCAGCAAGAGCATATTTTTAGAGTCTGATGTTCTTGCTGTTCTATAATTCTTCCCAGAGCAAGGGTAAAACATACTTTGGCTTTATAATTTAAAACATAAAAGAACTGCAACAACAAAATGCATTTAGCATTATACCATATGCCTTAGTCAGGGTTTCTATTCCTGTACAATCATGACCAAGAAGCAAGTTGGGGAGGAAAGGGTTTATTCGGCTTACACTTCCATACTGCTGTTCATCACCAAGGAAGTCAGGACTGGAACTCAAGCAGGTCAGAAAGCAGGAGCTGATGCAGAGGCCATGGAGGGATGTTCTTTACTGGCTTGATTCCCCTGGCTTGCTCAGCCTGCTCTCTTCTAGAACCAAGACTACCAGCCCAGAGATGGTCCCACCCACAAGGGGACCTCCCCACTTGATCACTAATTGAGAAAATGACTTACAGCTGGATCTCATGGAGGCATTTCCTCAACTAAAGCTCCTTTCTCTGTGATAACTCCAGCTGTGTCAAGTTGACACAAAACTAGCCAGTACAACCATATTTAATAAAATCCATAAGGGTTAGGCTTACCTTACTAAAGGCCTACTTCTATTTTTTTCTAAAATTAGCAAATCCTTGTGGTAGGAGATAGCTCAGTGGTTAAAAGCACTACTTGTTCTTCTAGAAGACCCAGGTTTGATTTTTAGCACCCAAATAATGGCTCACACCATCTTTAGTTCCAAGGGATCAATGCCTTCTTCTGTCATCTACTTACTATATGTATGGGGTGCACAGATACACATGCAGGCAAAATACCCATATATAAAATAAATATTTTTTTAAAGTTTAAAATAGCAAATCATAAACTGTTCTTTTCTCCTTGCTTCTTCCACTCTATGGATGTTAACCAATAAGCTACAGAAGCTTACAATTCTTAATACAGTCAAATGTCAACTTGGTCCTAGAATCATTTATATAATAAATAATTTCAGCCTGCTAGTTTCCATCTGAAATAGACTGCAGTGGCCAATCATGGCAACACACTATCAAAGAGTTTCCCTAAAATAATTTTAAAGGCAACTTGCCAACTAGAACAGATACAATCACCATTGGACTGATATAAAAATCACCTGAGCCAACAGTGTTCCTGAGGATCTCCTAAGAAAGACTACTCCCAGCAGAAAGAAAACAATCAGGCCCCAGTCAGTGGGTAAGTGTGCAGCCCTTTTAACTGCAGATGTCCAAGGAGCACTGTGGAAGTCTGCTGGGGAGCTAGCCCTCTGGCCTTGACCCACCCACCTCCCTCTAATTTTCACAGACTCCTGTGTCAGGAAGGTCCTTTGTCACTTGTAAGCCTCGGAGAGGGTTATATTTCCATTCTTCAATTATCTGTCTCTGTTGAACTAAACAAGTGTTCTACCTCATCTAAGTATGTAACACACATACCATGTAGTCTTCTCTGGAGTGCTTCTTCTTCTAGAGTAATCATATAAATTTGTTCATCCAGGTCTTCAAGAATCTAAATTGAAAAATAAACTGCTCAATAATGCAGTGTGACACACTCACATTTATGACACCTCAGGCTCTGCAACCTATCATTTTTAGGACCATGTATTGACTCTAATAACTAAGACCCAAAAATTAAATTTTAACTTATGAAAATTTTAGTATATTTTATATACTTTGTTTTTAAATACATTTATATTTTTCTATTTTAGTATTAACAAAATACTTTACAACTTGATATAACATGCATCTAAATTGGATATTTTAAGGCTTAAGGGATTACACTTTGTAGCATTCTCAGGGACTACGGAAGCATGAATTTTAAACAGAGAGAGACACACACAGCAAATATATCTTTATGCACAGGCTATTATTTTACAGCTACAAGGAAGAGATCATCTAGTATATTTGTCTCCCTTGTGGTTTTTTTTTGTTGTTGTTGTTGTTTTACTTACTTTCTCAATCAAAAATCTGTGCTGGGCATGGTGGCCACGCCTTTAATCCCAGCACCTGGGAGGAAGAAGCAGGTGGATTTCTGAGTGCGAGGCCAGCCTGGTCTACAGAGTGAGTTCCAGGACAGCCAGGGCTACACAGAGAAACCCTGTCTCGAAAAACCAAAAAAAAAAAAAAAAAAAAAAAAAAAACCCTGTAAGGTGGAGGCCGGAGAGCTGGCTCAGTAATTATGAGCACGAGATGCTCTTTCTGAGAGCCTGGGTTGGATTAGCATCAGGACAAGCCAACTCACAACCACATGTAGAGTAGCTTCATCTACATGGCAAGTTGCAGACTAGCTAGAATACACAGTAGGACCCTATCTTAAAATTAAAACAAAAAATCAAAACCCCCTAAACTGCATCAGAGATGCACAAGACATCCTGGTTTGGTTTGGTTTTAAACTAGATATAGTAAGTACTTCCATTGAGTATGGGAAGCTCAAATCATAAAATCCTTCGAGACAAAGCCCTAGAGAAGTAGCGTGTTTACAAACAGGCACTCATCATTCACCCCCTAGTGGGATAGTGTCTTCACTGTCTCAAAACTGACAAAACCTAAAACTTCTATTCAGCTCTGGCCTTGTTAACCTGCTGTCCTAAGAAAATACTCTTGTCTTCCTGGCTCTGAAGGAAGTATAAAAGCTAATAGCATTGCTCCCTCTCGCTCAAGCTCAAGTTACTGATTCCAGCAAAGCAATAAAAAGGTGAGAGTTGCTGGAGGAAAGTAAGGATGGTATAACTGTTTCTGTGCACCTGCCCACCTGACAAGTTGCTCTAAAATTATGTGATCCCCATCTGAAAACATTCATAAAACAATCCACTGTTTTCCAATCCTTTCACAAGTTTCTATGGTCCCTTCAGCCTGACACTGAGCTTCTATAAAATAGATGTGCCGCTAGATCCACACTGGGAGTAATAAAACGATAAAAACAAAAAAAATAAGAAAAAGTAGATAATAAACAAAGGCACAGAATAACCATCACATGAGAGGACGACGGGGAAGGAAACCTCTCAGGAGACCTCACCAAGGCTAAGAAGCACGATATGCTAGAAAGCATGAGGTCATCAGCAGGCATGAGCTATGATGAGGTCACCTGGATAACGAACAGAGAGTAACCCAAGACTGTTACTCTTGGGGGTAGGGACAAGTACTCTCTCTTATTTCCTATCACTTTCCACTGTTTGGATTTAAAATGATCATGTTCCCCATTCTAAAGCCTAACACTTTAAGGATTTTCCTTTTAGAGGATAAATGATTGATAATGCTAACCATAGCTAATGGCAACAGGATGCCATGTGCCTCTGAGTATCCCAGCATCTTCGCCACTTCCTAGCCTAAGAAGCAAAAACTTCATGGAGAAACTCCAAGTGCCTTCAGGTTCTTGGCTCATTCCTACTGTGGACTAACAGGAAACTAGACATGGG
The DNA here is from genome assembly GCF_000001635.26 of Mus musculus. Classification (NCBI taxonomy): domain Eukaryota; kingdom Metazoa; phylum Chordata; class Mammalia; order Rodentia; family Muridae; genus Mus; species Mus musculus. The sequence continues at coordinate 29,289,370 of NC_000071.6, forward strand.
CACCCATGGAGACAGCAACCAAGACAAGAATTCCACACAGTAACTTTGAGATTAAAATAAATGTCAAAACTGAGGCTTAAATAAAATGTTAGCCAAGATCAGAAGGAAAAAGTACCTCCAGGTGAGGAGAGAGAATGCTCCCCAATGTTTCTGGTGGCTATAGTACAACAGCTGACTGACAGCCAAAACTACAAGAGGTGACAGGCACTGCAGGCAGAGGAAGCCACGTGCCAACACAGAGGTAGAGAGAAGGCAAGATCATGTGGAAGAAATGGCCAGTCTTGAACTCATGAAGGACTAGAAGACAGTGGTCTGAGCCTGGGTTCCGGGTTCAAACTTATGTTTACTAGGCTCTGTGACCAGCTGCTCGGCCTCCCTGGACTACGTTCCTAGAAAATCAGACTAGCATCACCCAACACGTGGCTTGTCATCAAGATGAAATGAAACTGAGTGTCACATGTAGCACTTAGAACCAGCATGGGGCAGATGAATTCAGCAATGAGCCACTGTCACTGGGTGTTAGGAAAAAGTAAAGACAACTAAAATTGTGGAAGTGCTGTTAATACGGCCGTCTGGGGCAGGTGACTCAGAAGCACTTTGCTTTACAAATGAGGAGGTGGAGCTCGAAGTGCTGAGCTAAGTCAACAGCACTTGGCAGACTGTAAGTAGCTTCCTTATTTTCTCACTGCCATCTGTAGAAGAGGTGCAGGTGACAGAGAAGGTCCAGAGCACAGGGCAAAGTAAAAACAAAATCTTAGACCAAGAATGGGAATTGAAAACTTGTCTACAGAAAAAAGGAAAAAATGAGAAGTAGAAAAAAACTAAATAAATTCAGTATTACAAAACCTCTTTTAGAGGGAACTAAATGAGAGAATGTAACTTTCAAAATCAAACAAGAGTTTACCGAAAGATCATCTATCGCAATATTGCCTCAGTATGTCCCCATTTAATGAAATCATCACAAAGGGAGGACAGACACACAGTCAAATGGCTCAGCAAGTATTTCTGGCCAGGTACAAGCCACTAACACCAGTAATTGTGGAGAAGGCACACAACGGTGACTACAGTGGTGCCTGAACATCCCTGTGGACAGCAGCAAGGCAGCTTCAAGCTGTTATGACAGTCTGTGAAGGAGCAGAAGTGGGGGCAGCATGTGACGCTGGGAAACCCTAAACATGTAGACAGCTGAGACTGGGTGTGTAGGCAATGGGGATTCAGGGGAGCAATTTAAAGGACAGATTTTCTAGCGGTAGCTAAGAAGCTATGATCTGTAAAATAGTTCAAAGACCAAAAAACAGGAACAGATATTACTATCCACTAAAAGTCATTTTAAAATAAATATATAACATTTCTGAGAGGTAAGATATAATTCAAACACAATGTACATATTTTCAGAAACTGGTCTATAAATTGAAGCATAAATATGGGCAATTTTGGTTTTGTTCCTGTTTTATGTGTGTTTAGGGAATCTGGTTGATTTATTTGTTTTAGCTGTAGACAGCTCTCACTCTGTGTCCCAAATAGTCATGAACTCACAATCCCCAGGCCTCTCCTATTGTAGAATCAGAGGCATCCACAACCTGGTCAGCTATGTGATCAACTTTGAAACAGATACCATCACAGTTGGATGCAGGGTGGTGAACACACAAATACTTACAGATGCCTGAAAATTCTGCCTTGAGATTTTTCTATACAAACTCTACTTAAATGCATGTGCTTAGTACTTTCAAAAGGAAAAATAGACTTTCTTTCCAAGATTTAAAAACTTAATTTAAAAAGTTAAAAATTTGAAAAAAAATTTGAATGATAAACTAACAAAAATATTGTCCTCAGCTTTTTAAATATTTTTACATAATCAAAAATATAAGCATGAGTATTTAGCAAACACAAATAAAATACTTACCGCTGGCTTCACCAGCAACTGACCCATGACTGTGAACATACGGGACAGGCCAACTGGAGTACACACTGTAGAAATGAGGTGACTGGTAAGAAAGAGGTTCTCAGCATGCAGAGAGACAGGCAAAGCAACCTAAGGAACATCTTAGGTCCACTCTCATCTTGAGCTTAGCTTTCTCCAGGTCCTCTGTCAGGAGGCCCTTCACCTCCCCCAGGGAGGAGCTCAGGCAGTGTGGGGGGCAAGCATATCACAGGGAAGGTGAGAATAAACAGTGGCTATAATGGTCAAGATCCTAGAGGATGAACACTCTCTGCTTAAAACAAACTAAATAGACCCAGAAAAAGCACACAGACCATGTCACCTGTGAGGACTGAGAGCCCAAAGAGAGTATCTAAGAGTGACAGCTACAGTCACAAGTCCTTTGAACTGTTTGACAACTTAAACTATCCCTAAGATCGAGTGTGGCGTCTTCAGTAAAACCAAACAGATTTTGAAATAAAGACTACAAATTCATCAAGTAGAATTGTATTCTTGCCATTTAAAGTGATCTAGTGTTAATATTTGGACTAGAAGTAGACGTAAAGAATGTGTACATGGTGGAGACATGGAGGGAGGGGGACATGGGATACTGTTAAAGAGTTCTGTGGTGCGTGTATATGTGTGTGTGTGTGTGTGTCTTCAACCCAGTGCAAAAGGCTTAGTGAACAAACTATCCAATTATTTCACAGTTCTGCTTAATAAAATCTATCTAGAACAATAAAAAAAGGCCAACTCGAAAAACAGCCCCCATCATTAAGGAGTTTCAATTAGGAAACTGGCACAATTTTCCAGGGTCCAAGACAAACTCCCTTTCCTGTCAGTGTCACACTGAAGAGTACTTACAGAGAAGCAGCAAGCATCCCATCAGCGAAATGCAAGAATACAAATAGGGCAAGTAGAATTCCCAGAGATCTGTAAAAATATCAGCACATTTTAGTAAGTGAAAGCGTGGCACATTAAAATAGTCTGCTTTATCTTAATAAGTAGAAATATATGATGAACACTGTAATTGCCTATTTAAGTAAATTAAGCAGTCTAGTTTCTAAATTGTAGAATAAAAAGATCTAAAGTAAGAAAATAATAAATAACCCTTTTGAGAAATGTTTCAAAGGGAGAAAATGCTCCATGAAATTTTAAGAACAAAAAACAATTAATTAAATATATATCAAACACTGCATAGTATGTTGAACAAATGAATAATATTCACTGCTTTAAGTATCTCTAAAGACATCTAAATTCTGTAAGTTAACAGAAAGTTCATCACACAAAGATTTATTTTAAAGTATATAAAACATGCTGGGCATGGAGGTAAACACATTTAATCCCAGCATTCCAAAGGCAATGGCAGGCCGATCTCCTTTGAGTTTGAGGCCAGCCTGGTCTACAAAGCAAGTTACAGGACAGCCAAAGCTGTTATACCAAGAAATCTTGTCTCAAACAAAACAAAACAGATATAACTATATCCCAAACTCAGGTGCCCATCATAGGAACTAGCTAAAACAATAATCAGGTACCATATAAAGACTCCATACTGGCAGCATCACTGTCAATCAGGGCGGAAGCCACCCACACCATCCCAAGAATCAGCAACGCAAGAAGCAGCAGCATAACCAGAGTTTCCAAAATGCGGGCTCGGATTCCCTTAAAACACAACAGCAACAGCATTTTAATACTTTACATCATCTCATGAACAACCAGGTTTCTACCTGAAAGCATAAAGCTGGCTATAGGGAAGGGAAAAAAATGTATACGTGCTTAAAAACTTTACATTATGTTTTTATATAAATCTATGTTGATTTGGAGAAAGCACTAGATATTTTTGGTTTATGTTTAGAGTGACTTTTAAATTATATTTTTCAAAAATATTAAACTTGAAATAAAGCACACACAAAAGAAAATCAATCATTCCAGTATTTTTCAGAAACTTTTTTAACTATTACTTTCCTAGTAGTTCCCAGAAGACTACATTTGTGGATTTCCATCTTGATTTGTGGTTCTAATCAAGGTATGGCAGGCTGTTTGACACTGGGGACACTGGGCTAGGAAACTGACATCTATAATCAGGAAGGGCACCTAGCAGCCTCTGGAGTCCTCTAGTGGCCAACTGGAGAACTGCTTGCGGGACAGCACTACTAAGAACTCTACTGGTAATACACAAATTGCATTCGTTTTTGTTTTGTTTTGTTTTGTTTTTTCATATAAAATGAGAATGCTGCCAGTTATGAGACTTGACTATAATACAAAACTCATGAATATTTTAACATAAAACAGATTCTGACCTTGAAAAGACTCAAAGACCAGACTTGTCAACTTGGAAACTATTAGGCAAAGGCAGTTTGTTTCTGTAAGTTCAAAGATTTACATCCCTGCGCCTCTGACTTCTAACAACAAACTTATAAGTGTGCCTTTTTTCTTAGGATTCTGGAATTTGTGCATCTCATACTGAGAATGGTTTAAAGATCTAAGTTACAAAGACCCAGACACTCCAGGCAGCAGTGTCACACCCCTTTCATCCCAGCACTCAGGAGGCAGAGGCAGGCGGATTTCTGAGTTCAAAGCCAGCCTGATCTACAGAGTGAGTTCCAGGACAGCCAGAGCTATACACAGAAACCCTGCCTCGGAAAAAAATAACAGACAAACAAAAACAACAACAACAACAAAAAAAAAAAAAAACAAAGAGTTAGCTGATCTTAGCTAACACCTGAGGGTCAGGCACAGGGAAAACTGACATCACATCTCCAAAATCCTGAACACAATACAAAGAAGAAATGCCCTAGCTCAATGTGCTGCTATAAGAGTACAGTCTTCTCCCTACCTATCCTTAAACAGTGTCACCATCTGCTGCAGGCTTTACACACTTGCTCAGATGTGTCACCACTCCTAGTGTGCATGTCAAAGAGTCCACTGAAGCAAAAGGACTGAGGCTCATATTTTAACACATGAGCTCTAATAAAGCAGCTATTCCAAGAAAGAAGAAATGGAAAGATAAGGTGAGCATGAGTTCCCATGACTACAATCCCAGCTCTCAGAAGCCTGGAGCAGGAATGATCAGATTCCCTAAAAGACACAGCTCAACACCACAATGGGACAGAAGGCAAGTTCGAGGCCATCCTGAGTTACATAGTGAAATTCTGTATTGAAAAAATTGAATTTGGGTTTCCATCTGCACCCAGAACTTATCCTGCACCACAGTTCTCCATACCCAAATACTGCCAGGAAACACCTGGCCAGCCAAGAGTGCAGGCAAGTTTGTGAGCACAGGAGGAACAAATCACAGTCAGACATAGCAAAACCAGCAATAACTACGTGGGGAGAGGCAAGGGCAAGAACATAAGCAACAGAAACCAAGGTTACTTGGCATCATCACCGCCACAGTGAGCTCCGGATCCCCAACAAACCGGAAAAGCAAGAATCTGATTTATAATCACATCTCACGATGATGATAGAGGACTTTACGAAGGACATAAGTAATTCCCTTAAAGAAATACAGGAGAACACAGGTAAACAGCTAGAAGCCCTTAAAGAGGAAACACAAAAATCCCTTAAAGAATTACAGGAAAACACAACCAAACAGGTGAAGGAATTGAAAAAAATCATCCAGGATCTAAAAATAGAAACAATAAAGAAATCACAAAGGGAGGCAACCTGGAGATAGAAAACCTAGGAAAGAAATCAGGAGGCACCAAGAGAATACAAGAAACAGAGGAGAGAATCTCAGATGCAGAGGATACCCAGCAAACTCTCAATTACTACAGATGGAGAAACGAAGACATTCCAAAAACAAATTTACACAATATCTTTCCATAAATCCAGCCCTACAAAGGCTAATAAATGTAAAACTCTAACACAGGGAGGGAAACTACACCCTATAAAAAGCAAGAAATCTTCTTTCAGTAAACCCCAAAGAAGTTATCCACACAAACATAAAAATATCATAAAAAATAACAGAAAGCAACAATCATGACTCCTTAATATCTCCTAACATCAATGGACTCAATTCTCAAATGAAAAGACATAGACTTCAGTCCCACCAACAGTGGAGGAGTGTTCCTCTTTCTCCACATCCTCGCCAGCATCTGCTGTCACCTGAGTTTTTGATCTTAGCCATTCTGACTGGTGTGAGATGGAATCTCAGGGTTGTTTTGATTTGCATTTCCCCGATGATTAAGGATGCTGAACATTTTTTCAGGTGCTTCTCAGCCATTCAGTATTCCTCAGGTAAGAATTCTTTATTTAGCTCTGAGCCCCATTTTTAATGGGGTTATTTGATGTTCTGGAGTCTACCTTCTTGAGTTCTTTATATATATTGGATATTAGTCACCTATCTGATTTAGGATAGGTAAAGATCCTTTCCCAATCTCTTGGTGGCCTTTTTGTCTTACTGACGGTGTCTTTTGCCTTACAGAAGCTTTGCAATTTTATGAAGTCCCATTTGTCGATTCTTGATCTTACAGCACAAGCCAAGCTTGTACAACCACTCTGGAAATCAGTCTGGCGGTTCCTCAGAAAATTGGACATATTACTACCGGAGGATCCAGCAATACCTCTCCTGGGCATATATCCAGAAGATGTTCCAACCGGTAAGAAGGGCACATGCTCCACTATGTTCATAGCAGCCTTATTTATAATAGCCAGAAGCTGGAAAGAACCCAGATGCCCCTCAACAGAGGAATGGATACAGAAAATGTGGTACATTTACACAATGGAGTACTACTCAGCTATTAAAAAGAATGAATTTATGAAATTCCTAGGCAAATGGATGGACCTGGAGGGCATCATCCTGAGTGAGGTAACCCAATCACAAAAGAACTCACATGATATGTACTCACTGATAAGTGAATATTAGCCCAGAAACTTAGAATACCCAAGATATAAGATATAATTTGCAAAACACATGAAACTCAAGAAGAATGAAGACCAAAGTGTGGACACTTTGCCTCTTCTTAGAATTGGGGGAAAAAACACCCATGGAAGGAGTTACAAAGTTTGGAGCTGAGACGAAAGGATGGCCCATCTAGAGTCTGCCATACCCGGGGATCCATCCCATAATCAGCCTCCAAACGCTGACACCATTGCATACACAAGCAAGATTTTGCTGAAAGGACCCAGATAGAGCTGTCTCTTGTGAGGCTATGCTGGGGCCTAGCAAACACAGAAGTGGATGCTCACAGTCAGCTATTGGATGGACCACAGGGCCCCCAATGGAGGAGCTAGAGAAAGTACCCAAGGAGCTAAAGGGGTCTGCAACCCTATAGGTGGAACAACAATATGAACTAACCAGTACCCCCCAGAGCTCGTGTCTCTAGCTGCATATGTATCAGAAGATGGCCGACTAGGCCATCAGTGGAAAGAGAGGCCCATTGATCTTGCAAACTTTATATGCCTCAGTAGAGGGGAGGCCAGGGCCAAGAAGTGGGAGTGGGTGGGTAGGGGAGTGGGGGGGGTATGGGGGACTTTTGGGATAGCATTGGAAATGTAAATGAAGAAAATACCTAATTAACATAAAAATTTTTTAAAAAAGACATAGACTAACAGACTGGCTACATAAACAGGACCCAGAATTTTGCTGCATACAGGAAACACACAGTGAAAAGGCAGACACTACCTCAGAGTAAAGGGCTGGAAAACAATTTTCCAAGCAAATGGTCCCAACAAACAGTCTGGAGTAGTCATTCTAATATGGAATGAAATCAACTTTCAACTGAAAGTTATCAAAAAGGATAAGGAAGGACACTTCATACTCATCAAAGGAAAAATTTCAATTTTTCCAATAAGAAGCTTCAATTCTGAACATCTATGCTCCAAGTACAAGGGTACAAACATTCATAAAACAAACTTTACTAAAGTTTAAAGCACACATTGCTCACAATAATAGTGGGAGACTTCAACAAGCTACTCTCATCAAAGGACAGAATATAGAAACACTAACTAAACAGAGACACAGTGAAACTAACAGAAGTTATGGGTCAAATGGATTTAACAGATATATATAAACATTTCATAAAACATTTCATCCTAAATCAAAAGGTTATACCTTCTTCTCAGCACCTCATGGTACCTTCTCCAAAACTGACCATATAATTGCTCACAAAACAGGCCTCAACAGACACAAGATTTAATTAATCCCATACATATTCAGATCACATAGGACTAAGGCTGGCGGTCTTCAATAGCAACAAAAACAAAAGAAAGCCTACACATAAAGGCTGAACAACACTGTACTCAATGATGACTTGGTCAAGGAAGAAATAAAGAAAAAAATTAAAGACATTTTAGAATTAATGAAAATGAAGGCACAACATATGCAAACTTATGGGACACAATGAAAGCATTCCTAAGAGAAAAACTCATAGCTCTGAGTGCCTCCAAAAAGAAACTGGAGAGAGCATACACTACCAGCTTAACAGCACACCTGAAAGCTCTAGAACAAAAAAGAAGCAAATACATCGAAGAAGAGTAGACGGCATCAAACTCAGGGCTGAAATCAACTAAATAGAAACAAAAAGAACTGTACAAAGAATCAACAAAACCAGGAGCTAGTTCTTTGAGAAAATCAACAAGATAGATGAACCCTTAGCCAAACTAACAAGAGGGCACAGAGATAGTATCTAGATTAGCAAAATCAGAAATGAAAATGGAGATATAACAACAGAAACTGAGGAAATTTTTTAAAAATCATCAGATCCTACTACAAAAGGATAAACTCAACAAAACTGGAAAATCTGGATGAAATAAACAATTTTCTAGACAGATACCAAATACTAAAATCAAATCAAGATCAGATAAACCATCTAAACAGTCCCATAACTCTTAAAGAAATAGAAGTCATTAAACAGTCATTAAAATTCTCCCAATCAAAGTGAAGAATTCTATCAGACCTTCAAAGAAGACCTAATACTCTTCAAACTATTCCACAAAATAGAAACAGAAGGAATACTACCCAATTTGTTCTATGAAACCACAGTTATGCTGATACCAAAACCTCACAAAGACCCAACAAAAAGAATTGTAGACCAATTTCCCTTATGAATAGTAATGAAAAGTTCTCAATACAATTCTTGCAAACCAAATCCAAGAACTCATCAAAACGATCATTCACCATGATCAGGTAGGCCTTATTCCAGGGATGCAGGTATACTTCAATATAGGGAAATCCATCAATGTAATCCACTACATAAACAAACTCAATGGGGAAAAAAAAACAACAAACATGCTCATTTCATTAGATGCTGAAAAAGCATTTGACAAAATTCAGCATCCCTTCATGTTAAAAGTCTTGGAAAGATCAGGAATTCAAGGCCCATACCTAAACATAGTAAAAGCAATATACAGAAAACCAGTAGCCAACATCAAGCTAAAAGGAGAGAACCTTGAAGCAATCCCACTAAAATCAGGGACTAGATAAGGCTGCCCTCCCTCTCCCTATCTATTGAATATAGTACTTGAAGTTCTACCTAGACAAATTAGATAAGGAGGTCAAAGGGATACAAATTGGAAAGGAAGAAGTCAAAATATCATTTTGCAGATGATATGATAGTATATATAAGTGACCCCAAAAACTCCACCAGAGAACTCCTACAGCTGATAAACAACTTCAGCAACGTAGCAGGATATAAAATTAACTCAAACAAATCAGTGGCCTTTCTCTATACAAAAGATACACTGAGAAAGAAATTAGAGAAACAGCACCCTTCACAACAGTCACAAACAACAGAAAATATCTTGGCGTGACTCTAACCAAACAATGAAAGATCTGTATTACAAGAACTTCAAGTCTCTGAAGAAAGAAATCGAAGATCTCAGAAGATGGAAAGATCCCCCGTGCTCGTGGATTGACAGGATTAATATAGTAAAAGTGTCCATCTTGCCAAAAGCAATCTACAGATTCAATATAATCTCCATCAAAATTCCAGCTCAATTCTTCATAGAGTTAGAAAGAGCAAGTCTCAAATTCCTTTGGAATAACAAGAAACCCAGGATAGCAAAAACTCTTCTCAATAATAAAAGAACTCTGTGGGAATAACCATCCCTGACCTCAAGCTGTACTACAGAGCAATAGTGATAAAAACTGCATGGCATTGGTACAGTGACAGGCAGGTAGATCAATGGACTAGAATTGAAAACCCAGAAATGAGCCCACACACCTACGGTCACTTCATCTTTGACAAAGGAGCTAAAACCAACCAGTGGAAAAAAAGACAGCATTTTCAACAAATGGTGATGGTTCAACTAGTGGTCAACATGTAGAAGAATGTAAATTGATCCATTCTTATCTCCCTGTACAAAGTTCAAGTCCAAGTGTATCAAGGACCTCCACATAAAACCAGATACACTGAATCTAATAGAAGAGAAAGTAAGGAAAAGTCTCAAACACATGGGCACAGGGGACAAGTTCCTGAACAGAACAACAATGTCTTATGCTCTAAGATCAAGAATCAACAAATGGGACCTCATAAAATTGCAAAGCTTCTGTAAGACAAAAGACACTGTCAATAGGACAAAACAGCAACCAACAAATTGGGGAAATATCTTTACCAACCCTACATCACATAGAGGGCTAATATCCAATATATACAAAGAACTCAAGAAGTTAGACTCCAGAGAACCAAATAACCCTACTGAAAAATGGGGAACAGAGCTAAACATAGAATCTTAACTGAGGAAACTCAAAGGGCTGAGAAGCACATAAAGAAATGCTCAACAACCTTAGTCATCAGGGAAATGTAAATCAAAACAACCCTGAGATTCCACCTCACACCAGTCAGAATGGCTAAGATCAAAAACTCAGGTGAGAGCAGATGCTGGCGAGGATGTGGAGAAAGGGGAACACTCCTCCACTGCTGGTGGGATTGCAAGCTGGTACAACCACTCTGGAAATCAGCTTGGCAGTTCCTCAGAAAACTGGACATAGTACTACTAGAGGACCCAGCTATACCTCCCCTGGGCATATACCCAGAAGATGCTCCAACATGTAATAAGGACACATGCTCCACTATGTTCATAGCAGCCTTATTTATAATAGCCAGAAGGTGGAAACAACCCAGATGTCCCTTCTCAGAGAAATGGATACAGAAAATGTGGTACACCATGGAATACTACTCAGCTATTAAAAACAATGACTTCATGAAATTCACTGGCAAATGGATGAAACTTGAAAATATCACCCAGAGTGAGGTAACTCAGTCACAAAAGAACACACATGTTATGTACTCACTGATAAGTGGATATTAGCCCAAAAGTTCGGAATGCCCGCTGACCCTAAGGAACTATTCAGAGAAGCACAAGAAATCTCTGCTGAATCCTGCATTGGGCCTGCACTGAGCCTCGACAGTCTGTACACTGACCTCTGGTTACCTATAGCTGTTCCATGGTGTTTGCTAACTTTTCATCTTCTTCCACTTCACAGCTACCATTGATACCACCTCTACAGTAGGTAGACATAACTGAGTGGCCTATGATTCCCTCAGTTGCTCTTCTACATCGCAACTTGTCTCCATTTTTATTTTTTTTAAACCCCGCAACTCAATTTTACATGATCAGTCTTCTCACAGTCTCCGAGCCAGGCAGACACCTGTCCTCTGGTCCGGACGGTGGCCGGCTCCAGTCTGTATAAGAGCCTCTGAAATGTAAACATGCATCAAAATTACCAAGGGCTGCAAGGTCTGGAGCATCATCCCCAAAAGGACAGCTCCCCTGCCCCTGAGGACAGAGCCCAGCAAAACGCTTAGTACTCCTTAAGCTACCCTGACCTTGTCACATACCCAACAACATTGAAGAGCACATTTTAGAGCAGATTATCCTACTGTGGCCAAGATCCATAAACCCCTAAGATATCATCACAAAAGTGGCATGAACTTTATTCTAAACTCACAGTTTTGTATGCTTTATCTCGTCTCCCTTCAGTAACATGGACTAATGGCATCATTATCTACTTTGTTGTTTATGTCAACACCTGGAAATATCAATGTCATATCCTTTCCTATAGCTCCTCCAGCCCCAAACATACACCCTGAGCCTTGGAACCAGGTCTTCTGAGTATACTATGTGACTATAAATCACACTGAGTCCTGTTTCTCCCTCTCTGTGTCTCCCCATCCATTAGGAAAGCTCCACATGTATCCAAAAGCATACTTTTCTATTACAAATCTATAAACACATCAAGGAGAAAAATGTCTAAGATATAGATCCATATAAGCAAGCATCAGACCTTTAAAAAAAAATGAGAATGCTATAACACCTAAAGAGCCCAGGCACTGAGGCATAGCACACAAGTGGCACTGGGCTTTGAATGTGACTATGCTAGAAAATCAGAGGGCATTTTAAAAACTTTATATTCTACCACATTTTTATTTGAAAAATACAATAGGTAGATATGATAGAAAAGATGTCTATGACCTACCAAAGTTAAACCAAAATGAAGTCACTAAACAGATCTATAGTAACTAATTAGACAAAAGCAATAAATAAAAATCTCCCAACTAAAAAAGGCCAAGTCTTGAAGGATTCAGCACCAGACTTTCAAAGAATTAACACTAAAACTCACATTGTTCCATGACATAGAAAAATAACACTTCCAAAATATTTTTATGTATTTACCTGATACCAAAACCAGATAAACATCCAACAACAAGGAGGAAAAGAAGAACTATAAACCAACCTTCCTAATGAACACAGACACAAAAATGATCAATAAAATATTTTCAATTCATATTCAAGACCACATCCATAAGATTATTTCCGATGATCAAGCTTACTTCATTCCAAGAGTCCTGGAATGGTTCAACATATATAAATTAACAAACATAATTCACCACATAAATGGACTTAAGGGCAGAAATCACAGAATCAGTTCAATTCATAAAGAAGGGCTTTGAGAAAATCCAATATTCCTTCATGATAAAAACTCTGGATTGATTATGGATGGAGGGAACATACAACATGATAACAACATAGCTAGTGTTAAATGGAGTGTATTTCTACTAACATCAGGAACAAAACAAAGGTGTTCATTTTCATTGCTCTTATATAATGTCTGAAGTCCTAGCTAGAGCAATAAGGCAAGACAAGGAAATAAAAGGGATATAAATAAAAATGGAAGAAGCCAATGTATCTCTGCAGTTGACATGATTCTAACCAAAGAAGCACCAAAGACTCCACCAGGAAACTCCCAGAGCTAGTAAACACTTTTAGCAAAGTGGCAAGGTACAAAATTAACATGCCCATATCAATAGCTTTCCTATACACCAATAACAAACAGACTGAGAAAGAAACCAGGGAGACAATCCTATTCACAATAGTATCAAAAAAATGAAATACCTTAAAATAAACCTAACCAAGGAATTCAAAGACCTATACAATGAAAACTTTAAAACACTGAAGAAAGACATCAGAAGACAGAAAAACCTGGTAGAATTAATATTGTGAAAATAACTATCCTACCAAAAACAATCTACAATTTTAATGTAATCCCAATAAAAGAACTTGAAAAATGAACTTTAAAATTCATATAAAAACACAAAATATCCCAAAAAGTCTAGTTTTGAACAATAAAAGCAATGCTGCTGGCGGGGGCAGAGTATAGGAGACTTTCCAGATAGCATTTGAAATGTAAATGAAGAAAATATCTAATAAAAAAAAAGAAAGCATTCAAAACAAAACAAAACAAAAATAAATAAATAAATAAATAAATAAATAAACCAATGCTGCTGGTACCTCCTGATCTCAAGATATACTATAGAGCCTCCAAAGTAAAAAATAAATAAATAATAAATAAAATAAAAATGTGTGATAGTGGCACAAAGGCTCAGTGGACTAGAATCAAAAACCCTGATATAAGTTCATATACCTATAGGCACCTGATTTTTGACGAAGATACTAAACACAGACTACATTTTTAACAAATAGTGTTGGTTAAATTGGATTTCTACACAAATTGAAACCAGATCCTTCTTTCTTATCCTACCCACCAATCAACTCTCAATGAGTCAAATGTTAGATATGAAGCTTCTATAAGAGTGAGAATATTCACTTTGTGAATAGGACTCCAGTCACACAGGAAATAAATATAATCAACAAATGTAATTTAGTGAAAGTAAAGACTTCTGTTCTGCAAGAAAACTGAATTAGTTGAAAAGCTGGCCTACAGAATAAGTCTTTGCCATGTGTACATCTAACAGAGGACTGTTGTCTAGAATGTATACCAAAAAAAAAAAAAAAACAATTAAAAAGCATAATACCTGCTAATAATGATGATGCTTCTGCCTATAATGAAATAACCTAGCATCTAACAGAAATGCTAGATCTAAAGCATCTTAAAGAGTCTCTAGTATTGTATAGCTTACACTCTCCATTTGTTAAAGAAATGTTAAATACTTTGACTACAAAGAATAGGGTTATCCCCCAAGATTGGAAGGGATTGGTGTCAGCTGTCCTAGAAGCTGGTCAACAATTACAATGGTTATCATGGTGGATGCACAAAGCCACAAAAATAGGACAACAGAATATAGCAAGGGAGATAAATATTCAAAAGACCAACTACTTGGTGAAGAGCATTATGCTAATTTACCAGAATGAGTCCAATCTGATGGTGGCAATGTTGTGTTGCAGCTTTAGAGCCTGGGGTATGACTGAGGAGCTGAGAGTTCTACATCTTGTTCCACAGGCAAGCAGGAGAAGACTGGCATCCAGATAGCTAGAAGGGTCTCAAAGCCCACACCTACAATGACACACTTCATCCAGCAAAGCCAACAAGGCCATATCTCCTAATAGCACCACTCCCTGGGCCAAGCGTATTCAAACCACCACACTTGACTCCCTGGCCCCCATAGGTTAGTTCAATCAAGTGAGTCTATAGGGGCCATACCTAGCCATAGCATAATGCAAAATACATTTAGTACAACTTCAAAAGTCCCATAATCTGTAACAGTCGCAACAATGTTAGAAGTCCAAAGTTCAAAGTTTCTTCTGAGATTCATCCAATCACTTAAATCACTTAAAATCAAAATCAAAAAGAAGATCACATAGCTCCAACATTACAAGATACATATTACCATTCCAAAACTCCACAGTGAGGAAATACTGAACCAAAGTAAGACCAACAACCAGCTGGGCAAACTCTAAAATCAGCATCTCTGTGTCTGATGTTAAAATTCTCTTCAGATGTCCAACTCCTTTCATCTTTGTTGATTACAAAGAATTGTTACAACACAATTCTTTCTCTTTGGCTGGATCCTCTCTCTGTTAGCAGCTTTCTTTGGCAGGTATCTGATGTCTCTGGCATCTAGAACACCTTGGAGTATGCAAAGGCAACTTCAATGTCACAGTTTCTTGTTCCAATGATCTTGTTTCATGATCTTCTGGGCTCCTCCACAGGCCTGGGTCACCACTCCAGCTCTGCCCTCTGTAGCACTCTGGTTGACTCCACACTACTTATGCTGCTGTTCTTGGTGGTTTTCCCATGGTACTAGCATCTCCAGTACCCTGAGGTCTTCTAGTGCAACTATGTTTCACCTCTCATAGGCTCCCTTCTTGGTGCAAAGTCTCAACTTCTTTGCATGATCCCTTCAGTCCTGGGCTGTCAACTGTAACTAAGGCTGCACCTTCCACCAATGGACTTTCCTGGCCTCTCACAGTACCAAACCTCTCAGCTGTCCTCACTGACCCCTTCATGTCTTCAAAAGCAGTACCAACCTCAGTGATTGTTACACATTTCCATGCAGCATGAGGTACAACCTTAGATATCTCTGGAACATATCTTCTCTGTGCTCTCAGAAAACACTTCCCAGAAAATTTTACCTCAGTGATGCTGGTTTCTTCTTTTGTGTTTTTGTTTTGAGACAGGGTTTCTCTGTGTAGCCCTGGCTGTCCTGGAACTCACTTTGTAGACCAGGCTGGCCTCGAACTCAGAAATCCACCTGCCTCTGCCTCCCAAGTGCTGGGATTAAAGGCGTGTGCGACCACTGCCCGGCGCTGGTTTCTTCTTAATCACCACTAATTTCTTAGATCCAGCTAACCAGCATCACCAATTGTCCCAGTAGTCTCCTTCTACTCCTGATTCTAAAGCCAGAGCCACATGGCCGAAGTTGCCAAGTTCTGTTGCTTACTGGAGCTGGAACATGGCCTGTTTGTTTTTTTTAATTTACCACCAGCTTTCTGTTTTCTAATGCTCTAACTGTCTAAGCGTGGCTGTCCTGAAACTTGCTACATAGATTGATCTTGAATTCAGAGATCTGTATGATTCTTTCTCCTGAATGCTGGGAGTAAAGATATGTACCACCATGACTGGACTTAAGCTTCCCTTTACCTGGAACCTGCTCTGTCCCAGACAGGCCTTGAACTCAGAGATCTGTTTGCCTGGCCCAAAGCTTTTCATGGCCATGATTCCTCAAGATCTGGATCAAAAAAGCCTGTGTCTTCCAGACTCAAGGTCTGGATGGCAAGTGTGCCCCTCATTTCTGGATTATAGTTCATTCCAAATTAAAACTCCAAATGAAAACAATTCAGGTCATAACACCTAACATGACATAACAATTCACTGTTCAACTACAAACACAAAGAATAAACTTAACTAGGTTGGCTCTTACCCTGAGATCACCACTCCCTTAACCTGTTTATCTCCTTGAACACAGGATTCAGTTCCATTACACTTCCTGGTATCCCTTTATCACTTGAACTATGCATATCATATTCTTCCTTTCTCAGCTTGCTCCTTTTCATTAAATGTACTTCATAAGAATGAACATTAGAAGAATGAATTTATGAAATTCCTAGCCAAATGGATGGACCTGGAGGGCATCATCCTGAGTGAGGTAACACATTCACAAAGGAACTCACACAATATGTACTCACTGATAAGTGGATATTAGCCCCAAACCTAGGATTCCCAAGATATAAGGTACAATTTGCTAAACACATGAAACTCAAGAAGAATGAAGACTGAAGTGTGGACACTATGCCCCTCCTTAGAATTGGGAACAAAACACCCATGGAAGGAGTTACAGAGACAAAGTTTGGAGCTGAGATGAAAGGATGGACCATGTAGAGACTGCCATATCCAGGGATCCACCCCATAATCAGCATCCAAACGCTGACACCATTGCATACACTAGCAAGATTTTATTGAAAGGACCCAGATGTAGCTATCTCTTGTGAGACTATGCCGGGGCCTAGCAAACACAGAAGTGGATGCTCACAGTCAGCTAATGGATGGATCACAGGGCTCCCAATGGAGGAGCTAGAGAAAGAACCCAAGGAGCTAAAGGGATCTGCAACCCTATAGGTGGAACAACATTATGAACTAACCAGTACCCCGGAGCTCTTGACTCTAGCTGCATATGTAACAAAAGATGGCCTAATCAGCCATCACTGGAAAGAGAGGCCCATTGGACACGTAAACTTTGTATGCCCCAGTACAGGGGAGTGCCAGGGCCAAGAAGTGGGAGTGGGTGGGTAGGGGAGTGGGGGTGGGTGGGTATGGGGGACTTTTGGTATAGCATTGGAAATGTAAATGAGCTAAATACCTAATAAAAAATGGAAGAAAAAAAAAAAGAATGAACATTAGTAACCAACACACAATGGAATTTATATCAGGCTATTTTGAGACTTCCTTTGTCAGAGAAATTAAGCTAAATCCCTCCACCTCAGGCAAACTCTTCGGACAATGCAAAATATAGCCATGTTCTTCACCAAAATATTACAAAAACAGACTCTAGGCTTAAATTAAATTTAAATGAAAAGGAGCAAGCTGAGAAAGGAAGAATATGATATGCATAGTTGAAGTGATAAAGGGATACCAGGAAGTGTAACGGAACTGAATCCTGTGTTCAAGGAGATCACACACTAATGCTGTTCTCCATTGAAACCTCTTGTGCCAGGTCTGCACAGTTCAAATCACCCTCAGTACCAATGTCTTCCAGATTCCTACTAGGACAGTCCATTAAGCCCCACTTACAGCATTCCACTTCTTACCAAATCCAAAGTCCCAAAATCCACCTTCCTCCAAACAAAAACATGGTCAGGCCTATCACAGCAATATCCCACTCCCTCTACCAACTTCTGTCTTAGAGTTTCATTGCTGTGAAGAAACACCATGACCAAGGCAACTTTTGTAAAGGACAATATTTAATAGGGGCTGGCTTACAAGTTCAGCATTTCAGTCCACTATCATCATAGCTCATCAAAGCAGGAACATGACAGCATCTAGGCAGGCATGGCACTGAAAAAGCTAAGAGTTCTACATTTTTGTTCCATAGACAAACAGGAGAAAACTGGCTTCCAGACAACTAGCAAAGGAGTCTCAAAGTCCATGCCCACAATGATAAATGTCCTCCAACAAGGCCACACCTCCTAATAGTGCCACTCCCTGAGCCAAGCATATTCAAACCACCACAACTTGCTTTCTTATACAACCCAGGACCACCAGCCCAGAGATGCTACTACCCACAATAGGCTGGGCCCTCCCCTAACAATCAGTAATTAAGATATTCCCCTATAGCATGATTTTATGAAGGCATTTTCTCAATTGTAGTTCTCTCCTTTCAGATTACTCTAACACAGTGTTTCTCAAACTTCCTAATGCTATGACTCTTTAATACACTTCCTAGTTTTATGGTGACCCCAACCATAAAATTATTTGTTACTACTTCATAACTATAATTTTGCCAGTGTTCTGAATCATAATGAATTACCCAAGGAGCTAATGGGAACTGCAACCCTATAGGTGGAACAACAATATGAACTAACCAGTACCCCGGAGCTCTTGTCTCGAGCTGCATATGTATCAAAAGATAGCCTAGTCGGCCATCACTGCAAAGAGAGGCCCATTGGACTTGCAAACTTTATATGCCCCAGTACAGGGGAACGCCAGAGCCAAAAAGGGGGAGTGGGTGGGCAGGGGATTGGGGGGGGGTGGGTATGGGGGACCTTTGGGATAGCATTGAAAATGTAAACGAGGAAAATACCTAATTAAAAAAAAATTAGCAAATACCAACTGGTCAGCCTTGAAAACATACTGAAAAGTAACAGTATATAGACTATGCAGGTTATATTTATGCATTTAGCAGTGTGTGTTTGTGTGTGTGTGTGTGTGCGCACGCGTATGTATGTATGTATGTATGTATGCAACAACACTTAATATAAAGGAGGCTATGAAGTTGAAACAGGGCAAGGAGGGGTATATGGGAGGGTTTGGAAGAAGAATCAGGAAGGGAGAAATAATGTAACTATATCATAATCTCAAAAAATAAATTATTTTTTAAAAATGTTAAAAAAAAAAGAAAATATCTGTGTTTTCCAAAGGTTTTAGGCAACCCCTGTGAAAGGGTCATCTAATCCTCAGGCCATGACCCACAAGTTGAGAACCACTGCTCTACCATGCGTGAAGGTGATATAAAGCTTGCTAGGTGGATTTTCTCAAATGCTTGTTTTATTTATCTATGTATTTATAAACACTTATCCTGTTGGCTTTCAGTTTTCTTGGTGTATATTCATTGTATGTAGCTATGGACTTCACCAAGACATTTTCATTACCTTTCTTCTGCAGCCCTTCCCACTAATCTTCCCGTTCCCATATAAGGCAGTTTTCCTTTTCAGTTAAACCTTTCTGCAAACATCCTCAAAAGATACACCTAAAGGTGCATTTCCACAGTCCTGGAGAATCATCAAATCTACAATGAAAATGAAGTGTCTCAGCAACCTAGAGCCTTTGGGTTCCAGGAGAATTGTTGTTAGATCATATAATAGTTTGATAGATCATTTTGAGGAAAATGTATACTAATGTTCAGAGTGGCTAGCCTAACTAAATTCTCATCAGTATTATATAAGCGTTCCCCTTTCCTCTCATTCTCAACAGTACTTGTTTTGTTTTGGTTTTTTCTCTTAATCATATTTGTTCTGGCTGGAGTAAGGGAAAAAACTCAATATTAAGTTCTGATTAGCGGTTTACTCTCTTTACTATCTCTTAGCTCTGGTGTTGGTGGATCTAATGGGATCAGGGCTTGCTTCTCTGTACAGACTATCTTGCCCTAACCCTGAGCATCTGAAACCTCAAAGCCACCCTAATGACACACTTCCTCCAACAAGGACACATCGACCCAACAAGGCCACCCTTCCTAATCTTTCTTAAGTATTGCCACTCCCTGATGACTAAGCATTCAACTATATGAGCCTAAGGAGGTCATTCTTGTTCAAACTTCCACAGTGGGGAAGACAAATGATATATTCTCACACTACTAACCAACGTACAGTAACACAAATACAATGAATGACATGAAACATAATTTAACTGACTTTCTATAAAGCATTTAAATTAAAATGTTCTCAGATGTACCAGAGGCCTGTAATCCTAGCACCTAAAATGCTGAAGCAGAATTGTGTGTTTGAGAATATTGCCTAAAAAATAAAATATTAACGGAAACAAGACATTTGTCAATATGTACAAGAGAACTATCTAAAACCATTTGCTTTGTGAGTGTGTCCAAGGAAGCCAAACAGCACAAGGGAAGTGAACCTGAAGGCTCTGAAGCCCAGGTGCACTCAGGAAGAACTTGCTCTATAGTGTGTCATTTTGGAGTCTCAGCAGTTATGAGTAGATTAAAAACCCTTTCCTTAAAGAGAGTAGTAAGGTCATGAGATGCCAAAGCAGTAAAAAAGGGAAAGAGATGGAAAAAACCCTATACCCATCTTTGGAGGAGAAATCTGAGCAGATTCAAATAGAGGACATGAATCTTTTCTGAGTCAGAAACAAGGACAGAACACAAAAGTTAGCATGGAATTATGGCTGTCATGTCCCAGATAAAGACCAATAGTACTCCAAGCAAGAGATAAAAAGGAACCAGAGGTGCAGCTTTGGGATGATAACACACACACACACACACACACACACACACACACACACACACACACACTAAAGGGGAGAAAATACACAGCATAGAACCAATTACTCTACCCTTTTTCAGCCCTGAATGCAGCATCTGTATGAGCAGTCAGTAGTCTGAACTGCATCTATCTCATTATGCCTGGAAAAAATATAACAGCCCGGAGAGACAAAAAGTAGATGGGAATGAGTTTGTGGAAAAATGCCAGGAAATCATAGACTAAAAGAAAAAAAAAAAAAGAAAAGAAAAGAAAAAAGAGTTAGTGATGATTCCTAATGTTCTAAGCTTATGAGCCAAGAGCCTCAAAATATGTCTTAATATGAATAAGAATTTAACATTAAGAAATAAAAGTCAGGAGTGACGTATAAATGTTTATAGGAAAACTGGACAGTAATATAAATAAAAACTATAATTTGCTCTTTAAATCACTCTACAAAATTAGCTAAAATAGATATAAATATTAGATCCTTACAGAACTCATGGAAAAAGTAAATAACTGAAATAGAATACACACCTGCTTTGAAAGGAAAACAGCATTTTTAGAGCTAAGTCAACTATCAAATTACCAAGAAAGAAGCTAACAATACAGATACAGAAAAGTCAGAAAGAACGCTCTGTCTGCTTATTGTCATGTCCTGAGTTTTCAACCACAATTGATTTAAGGGACAGTAGACAGCACAAGTAGGACCAAGTTAACTGTACTGAACAGTATGAATTTTACATTATATCAAAGAAACACCCAAAATCTGCCTTAAATATACATTATATAAGCCACTGTAGTATTATATGTTCAGTTAGTTTATATGTTAGATAATATTTTAATACTTTTCAGTAACTTTTATACTAGTTCCTTGACTTAGAGTTTTCTAATAACACTGATAGAATACTAAACTCCAAATTCTTGGGAGATACAAGTGGAGGGATAAACTCCCAGGGAGATGTCTTTCTGTCAGAACTGGGTCTGAAAGGCGTCCTGAGGCACACCTTCACTTTACATCTATTTTCCGTGTGGCTGAGGACTTCTCACAAGAATGCATTCTGCCGCCTCCTCCATGCTCAGTGGACTTCCATCATCTCTTTCCCCTGAGGAGGTTGTGGGCTTTGTTCTTTCTCTGTTGTTGTTGCTCAAATTCCTAGAGATTTTTGTTGCTTTCTTGAGAACTATACACTTAATGATACACAATGCTTGCTACAGAATTAAGTTGTTTTACTTAACCATATTTAATGATGGCATCAGCTTGTTTACCTCCTTTAAACCAACTACTAAAGACATGGGGATGTATAGAGCACTCCTGGGCCTTCTCATAAACTTAGTGTCCCAAGTACTTGTGTCAAAAGCACATCAACAAACAATCACAATGTAACCCTACTGAGGGAGACCCTAGCAGTTACAAGTAAATAAAGTCCCTGAGGAGCACTAGGAGACCCTGAGGAATCAGCCAAAACCAGGAATCTGGCAGATAAGAGAGAGAGGGACTACTTCCAGTCAGAGACAGCACTGTGTGGGCTTGGACTCCAAGCTGGGAAAGGGAACACAGGCTCCAGGCAGGGACAAGTTCAACAAGGGTAACACAGGATGAGCAGGTGTGCCGAATGGGAACAGCGGCTTAAAAACACTTGCTGCCCTTGTCCAGCATCGGGATCTGGTTCTCATCTGCTATACAGTGGCTCATAATTACTCTCCTGTAGTTGTAGCTCAAACGGAGCTAATGTCTCTCCTCTGTGGACATCAAGCACACACACATACACATATATAAAATAAAATATAAATAAATCTAACAAACTAAAAATCAGTCAAGCTTTTAGAGCACTGTGTATGTAAGACATACAATGCAAGTTTGAATAGGTTTGTTAGTCATGAGAGGCCACCCAAATTTTCATGAAAGTTAGTTATACAAGCAGTTGTATCTCTAAGAAAACAAAAGTAGAAGGGAGTCTAGCTCCAGAAAAAAACAGTTGTTGGAATCTCCAAGTGAACAATCAGTAAGGAGAACCAGCAGAAAGAAGAGACAATTCTTCTCTGGAATCAAAGTATTATAAAGTTATCTAATGCAATGTGCTCTTACCACAACATAAGGAAGTCTTTCATTTTTTCCTAACAAAGAAATAAACGTTTGCTAGGTGTGCTGGCGCACTCCATTAACCCCAGCACAAAAGAAGTAGAGGCAGGCAGAGCTCTGTGAGTTCAAAAGGAACTAATGACACCCTCTTCCTTGGGTACCAGGTACACATGTAGTAAACATACAAGCATGTAGGCAAAACATTCACACACATAAAATAGAATAAATCTTTTTTAAATGTAAGCCATTCATAAATCTATTCTAAAACCGGCTGCTTATAGAATTTAAGGCTCATTATTATATAATGAAAACATTAATAGGTAATCCCTGTTAGAATAAGAAAGTATAAATATTTAAATCTACTGTTATAAAAATCATTTCAGGGGCTAGAAAGATGGCTCAGTGGTTAAGAGCACCAACTGCTCTTCCAAAGGTACTGAGTTCAAATCCCAGCAACCACATGGTGGCTCACAACCATCCGTAACAAGATTTAATGTCCTCTTATGTCGTGTCTGGAAGATAACTACAGTGTACTTACACATAATAAATAAATAAATCTTTTTTTAAAAAAAAGTCATTTCAACTTTCTTATTTCAGTATATTCCAAGAAATAAAGGGAACTCTTTTTGTAAAAGTGATCATTTTTATATATTTAATGTTTTAGTTATAAATGCACCCCTCTTTTTTTCAGTTTTTACCTGCTGATCTTACTTTACCACTAAGAAGATACATACACATGTGTAGTTTAATATGTCTGCTGTTTAAAATTCATCACTGCAGTATTTATTTAAGTCTAGAGTTTTCTTTTAATTGAAGGTGTGCACAGAGGCTGTCTGAGGTGGTGTCATAGTCAGTGACTGGAATAGTTCATCACAACTTGAGATGCCACTTATACTAAGCTGTCAAACAGTCCCACTGTCACTTCTATTCCTGGGATACAAACTACATAATGGGCTGTCAGTTAATATGCTGCACCAAGTTTCAGCCAGACAGTTTCAGCTGTGTAGATTCACAGAGTCATTGGCTAATATTTCACAGACACTGCAAATTGCTACCAGAGCAACATACTGAACAATGATTTTATAGGCAAGTGCATATGAGTTTAAATGCCAAATAGACACAGATCTACAACTCAAACTGCATAGGGTATGGTGAGTCATCCAGTCGGTCTGGAGTACTGTACCCTAAGAAACCTCCAGCAGCATTAAATATGACATCTAACCTCACTTGCAAAGAAAATTCATTTTAACCTAAAAGTAGATAGTTTTCAATTCTCCCCCCTGACTCACCACAAAAAACTAGGGGAAAGTTTTTAATTAGTAATGATTATTTCTATAAGATTGTTTTCTGAATGTAAGCATTGGGAGCATGGTAATTAAAAGCATATTGCTTTCAAATGTGAAGCTAGTAGCTTTTTATTTCTTCCCTCATAAAGCTCTTCTCACTTAACAGAGGACTGAACTATGAGATATTCAGAGATGTTAGTTAATTTCATCATCCTATTAAATGAGCCTGAGGTTTGGTTCCCTATGAAAACAGCACAGCCCATCTTTTATGATCTGTACTTTTCTAAATAAAACAGACCTTATAATTCAAGAGAGATCAACAAAAGTGCCCCATGACAATACAATGCCATGAGACCTGGCTTCATACCTTGTAGATCAAGCTAGCCGAATCCTTGCAATCCTCCTTCAGCTGCCCAACTGCTGCAATTACACGTGTATGCCCCTACCTGACTCAATACAAGATTCCTGGGCTATGGTGTGAAAAAGTAATGCTCACAACACTCCTGATGTCTCATTAGCAATCCCTTATACTAGACACGTGTGAACACTAAACATAACTGTGCTCCCAGCACACTTTGGCATGTTACCAACACAGGTGAGGGCAGCAAGCTTCACAGAAACACTCTTGAGAAATATATCTGAGGCACAGTAGGTAAGGAGAGTCTGGACTTGAGTCCAAAACTCATTATTATTCAAATAAAGAGACAATTTAGCCTTATATGTAGAAATCCCTTATTCTTTATAGGTACAGAGAAAATTAACATAATACTCTGCAGATGAGATCAAAGAACCATAGTGCCTGAAAGCTGAGTGATGTAACAAAACCAAATACCACCAACAAAACCAGACAGTGTAACTAAATATGTAATTACCTCCCTCACATACACACACGGATACTAAGACGGGTGGCAACAAAAGCAAACAGCATAGCCAGAGATGTAATTAGTCCCTCACATATGCACCTTACTAAGAAGGGTTTAACTCCCTCACACACACGCATGGTACTAAGAAGGTGGCAACAGACTTATTTCTATTTACTCATTTCATTTACCTCACTCCTTTAGAAGCTTAAGTTTGAGTTTAAGTCACAATCTTTGTAAATCTGAACAATCATCAAATGAAATGTCACATGTTCTTTTCCTTGTGATCAGTTCCCCTGAGTTCCTGCATGCATTCCAGATGTGCAAAGTTCAAGAAACCGCACACCCACCCGTCACAGAAGAACAGCGCTACCGTGGCTTGAAAACGGCCGATCCTGTCCTTACTATTTCTGGAAAGAAACCAGTGCTCCCTAGTGGGGGAGAGCAGAGAGTTCTGATTAATACATGACTACATCTTTTTCTTGCAGGTGTTGGGAGAATCAAATTAACACATAGCAACAGTTAGTGAGATATGACTTCATTTTCTGTAATAAATGCCAAGATCAAAACATGCCCAAGTCAAATTTCCTTGCAAGGTTCCCAGCAGGAGCCTTCCTCTTGCCTGTGATTTCCTTTCACCCAGCAGAACCAGACTGAGTTTGCGCATTTGCCACTAACACTAAGCAGCACTTCCTGAATCGCTCATTTCCAACAATTTATGGATCATCAGTGGCAAAAAAAACAAGCAAAAATAATGAAAGAATCCAATGAACGCTCATGGAGTCCCAGGCTGGACTTCCTACTCTCTTCTCTTTAAGATGGAGGCCTGAGACAAATTAGCCACTGAGGGGAAAAGTCATCTGGTCATAAAATACAGTACAAGGTCACTTTTATGTAAGTTTGCCAAAAGCGACATAAACCAGGACAATCTCAAACTGTGACACAGGATAGAAACATATTAAAACGATCTTAGTTCCTCCTCTATTGTGCTGTCATGTTGCTTGGCTTTATGGACAGCCTGAGCCCAGCAAAGTGCTTCGCCTCCACCTGGTCAGTGCAACTAATTAAGAGAGGAAGTGACCTCAGATTTTGTGCATTTTACTTTTATTATGAAAGTACTTTGTTTGAAGTTACAGGAGCTAACCTCTTAA
The DNA here is from genome assembly GCF_000001635.26 of Mus musculus. NCBI lineage: Eukaryota > Metazoa > Chordata > Mammalia > Rodentia > Muridae > Mus > Mus musculus. Next base: position 29,315,538 of record NC_000071.6, read on the forward strand.
TCCTATAGATCATGTGTGAGGTTCTGGACACTCTAGGATGGCTGGATGGTTTGGATAATTGGTCAGGATGTTGCTGTCATTATGTTAAGTTTTATGCCAGGACTTCAAATCAAAGATAGGCATTAAAGTAAAGGGCAATATAAATCTGCTACCAGAAAAAGTCCTGGGCTTTATGAATTAATCTGTCGTCATATTTACATTACACTTACAAAACAATCATATGGTGAGATATTTTCCCCACTTTCATTAAGTTAATTTTGTCTCTATAAGGTTTTAATTCAAAATATGATGGTAACATACAAAATAAATCTGATATATTACTCTCATTTAACACTGGCCAGTACATTGCCCTCTGGAGTTCATTATGAAATCAGAAAACATCACCCAGAGTTACTATCAATAACCAAGAGGTCTTTTCTGAACAGAAGAGGAAGAAAGCACTATGCCACGAACAAAAGTGACAGTCACAGCACTGTGTTCTCCTCTAAGATGACTCCAGTCCCTCAGACCACTAACTCTCTCATGCCATTGAATGACTGAGGTCAAAACAAACTCATGGGCAGACATGGGCATTTCCAATCAAGTTGAATTAAGATCCAAGCACAAAATCATGTTCAAACACACACCGCCCAATGCCTATGACAGTGCAAGTGAATGGCTGCACAATAGTATACACCTAAGAAACCTCACTACACGAGGAAGTAAAATCCCTACAACAAAAGCAAGCTTCTTACTATTAAAAAAAAATCACTTTTCACTTTTCAAAACTATGTTCTCTTATACTTGAGAATTCATTTAAAAAAAAAAAGTGACTAGATGGTCCTAAAGAAAAAGCAACTCACCCCCATGTAAGAAAGGCTACTTACAGCCCTTAGAAGATGTGACCAGCTCTCTAGGCCTAAAATGTCCTATTTGAATTAACACAGCTGTAAGTAGAGAATTCTGCTTCGCTAGATTTTCAATTCAAGCTGTGCATTCATCCTGCAGCCAGTAGCCAATTTCCACATCTCTGCACAACATGCAAGGAGCTGTTTTAAAATCAATTGCCCAGGGGAATCCATAGATGCATGGGAGCCATGTGCCACTTAGAGAATATACCAGATGTAAACTCAGTAAAACACCCCAGGAGGGTATCACAGGGGAAAGGGAAATGGAACTAGGCAGACTGTGAGTTTGTCATGACTCAAGTCACTGGGTACCTTTACACTAAGAAAGTTTCTACTCTCTCTCCAGTATTAGTCAGAAACAGATATGCCTGATGAAGTCAATCAGCAAACAGTCAGGCAGGAGCATACATGAGCACGTATACTCATCAGCCATCTTTGTAAACACTGTGATGACTGCAGTCAACCACAGCACGAAGAGCAGCCTCATAGTATAGTATAGTTCACTGTTCTAATATAGCCACAGAAGCCAGAGACTGCTGCTGCTGGAGAAACACTGAGAACCTGTGCAGATAGCCCCCAGGAGTCACATGTCATACCAGATTTCAAGACACTGAAGAGATATATATTTATTGTACAATGCTAGCACCCTTTGTAGCTTTCCTGTAACTGATTTTAAAACTGAATATATATGCATGCACTTTAAAATAACATTGACCACTTAATCTGAAACCATTTCTGTAGGCTCTGTAACACACCTTACCTTCCAGTAGCTTTTGTCAAAGGATGCAACCCCTAATGCTTAAACTGGCTTGTTTTGCTTCTACACTCTCTACTTCAAAGTGCAGAAAATAATTTAGAATGTTAGAGCACCTGATAATCTGACATTACTCAGGACTGGCCAGTGCTTTCGATCAACATGCTCATTAGCCAAGTGCATTCACAGACTACACACATCTTAATTAAATCACTGTGCTACGCACAACAGCACACTTAAGGTCTCCAGGGCTTTCAGTGTCCTTTCAGGCTCTTTCATCTCTCTTTTATTTTTAATTGAATATATCTATTTGCTTGTTTGTTGGGGGTGGGGGGAGAGCCTGTGGCACAGGGCACATGAGGGACCACTGGACAACTTGCAGGAGTCAGTTCTCTCCTTCTACCATATGGTTCTGAGGACTAACCTTAAGTCATCAGTCTTGGCAGCAAGCTGAATCATCTTGTCAGCGCCATCTGTCTTTTTACTATGGTGAAGCTGCTATTTTCTTAGGGCCATCTCCTCACTATTCTCCTTATAAATTGCAGGTCTAAAAATATATATATAAATGGTTTTGAAAACAGAAAAAAAAGGGGGGGGGGAATGTAATAAGTCCTAAGCTGTGCCTTTACATAAATTACCTCATTTAGTCATCAAACGAACACATCAGAGAGACAGACGTAGACAGACACAGGCCTGTAATCTCATGTTAATACCCAATGAACCCTCAGATCTCCCTTCCCTGGTCCCTTCTTCTTGGTGTGCCAGCGAAGTCAGGCTTCTTGGACACCATTAATTCTTGGACCCCACTCTACCTCCAAACCACAGCCATCTTTTCCCATCCTTAGCATTAACAAACAAATTATTTATACTGGTTTTTTATGACACCCATTCATCCCCTAGCTTCCCAAGTCAGAGCAATGGTGGTCACCACAGCCACTACCTGCTGAACTCGACTTCCTGGCCTCTACCTGCTGACAAACGTTAACCCCCTTGTGACCAGGAACCAGCATCCAGCATCTGATGATGTGGACTGCACTGTCCAAACAGTCAACACTTCAGTGCCATGAAAGACGAAAAAGGACATGGTGACCCGCGAAGGGTTTCGAGAGACAAGCATGCTTAAATATGTGCTTAGGACAAGGATTTTTAAAGCCATGTATGGACAAAACAGCAACCAACAAATTGGGGAAAGATCTTTACCAACCCTACACCCAACAGAAGGCTAATATCCAATATATACAAAGAATTCAAAAATTAGACTCCAGAGAACCAAATAATCCTATTAAAAAATGGGGTACAGAGCTAAACAAAGAATTCTCAACCAAGGAATACCGAATGGCTGAGATGCACCTAAAGAAATGTTCAACAACCTTAATCATCAGGGAAATGTAAATCAAAACAACCCTGAGATTCCACCTCACACCAGTCAGAATGGCTAAGATCAAAAACTCAGGTTACAGCAGATGCTGGCAAGAATGTGGAGAAAGAGGAACACTCCTCCATTGTTGGTGGGATTGCAAGCTGGTACAACCACTCTTGAAATCAGTCTGGTGGTTCCTCAGAAAATTGGACAAAGTACTACCTGAGGACCCAGCTATACCACTCCTGGGCATATACCCAGAAGATGTTCCACCATGTAATAAGGACACATGCTCCATTATCATAGCCAGAAGCTCAAAAGAACCCAGATGTCCCTCTACAAAAGAATGGATACCGAAAATGTGGTACATGTACACAATGGAATACTACTCAGCTATTAAAAACAATGAATTCATGAAATTCTTAGGCAAATGGATGGAACTGTAAAATATCACCCTAAGTGAGGTAACCCAATCACAAATGAACACACATGATATGCACTCACTGGTAAGTGGATATTAGCCCAATAGCTCAGAATACCCAAGATACAATTCACAGACGACATGAAGCTCAAGAAGAAGGAAGACCAAAGTATGGATACTTTGGTCCTTCTTAGAAGAGGAAACAAAATACCCATGTGTCTTAGTCAGGGTTTCTATTCCTGCACAAACATCATGACCAAGAAGCAAGTTGGGGAGGAAAAGGTTTATTCAGCTTAAACTTCCATACTGCTGTTCATCACCAAGGCAGTCAGGACTGGAACTCAAGCAGGTCAGAAAGCAGAAGCTGATGCAGAGGCCATGGAGGGATGGATGTTCATTACTGGCTTGCTTCCCCTGGCTTGCTCAGCCTGCTCTCTTATAGACCCCCAAGACTACCAGCCCAGGGATAGTCCCACCTACAAGGGGCCTTTCCCCCTTGATCACTAATTGAGAAAATGCCTTACAGTTGGATCTCATGGAGGCATTTCCTCAACTGAAGCTCCTTTCTCTGTGATAACTCCAGCTGTGTCAAGTTGACACAAAACTAGCCAGTACACCATGGGAGGAGATACAGAGACAAAGTGTGAAGCAGAGACTGAAGGAAAGACTATCCAGGGACTGCCCCACCTGGGGATCCATTCCATATATAGTCACCAAACCCAGAAAATATTGTGGATGCCAACAAGTGCTTGCTGACAGGAGCCTGATAGGAGTCTCCTGAGAGGCTCTGCCAGTGACTGACAAACACAGAGGTGGATGCTCTCTGCCAACCATTGGACTGAGTACAAGGTCCCCAATGGAGGAGCTAGAGAGAACCCAAGGAGCTGAAGGGGTCTGCAGCCCCATAGGAGGAACAACAATATGAACCAATTAGTACCCCCAGAGCTCCCAGGGACTAAACCACCAACCAAAGAGTACACAAGGAGGAACCCATGGCTCCAGCTGCATATGCAGCAAAGGATGGCCTTGTTGGACATCAATGGGAAGAGAGGCCCTTGGTCCTATAAGTCTCAATGCCCCAGTGTAGGGGAATGCCAAGACAAGGAAGTGGGAGTAGGTGGGGTGGTGAGGGGGGAGGGTTTTCAGAAGGGAAACCAGGAAAGGGGATAACATTTGAAATGTAAATAAAGAAGATATCTGTGATGGTTTGTATATCCTTGGACCAGGGAGTGGCACCATCTGAAGGTGTGGCCTTGTTGAAATAGGTGTGACCAGGTTGGAATGGGTGTGTCACTGTGGGTGTGGGTATAAAATCCTCACCCTAGTTGCCTGGAAGTCAGTCTTCCACTAGCAGCCTTTGGATGAAGATATAGAACTCTCAGCTCCTCCTGTGCCATGCCTGCCTGGATACTGCCATGCTCTCACCTTGATGATAATGGACTGAACCTCTGAACCTGTAAGCCAGCCCCAATTAAATGTTGTTGTTTTTTTATAAGACTTGCCTTGGTCTTGGTGTCTGATCACAGCAGTAAAACCCTAACTAAGACAATATCTAAGAAAAAGAAAAAGAAAAAAAAGAAAAGTTATGAGTAAAAATAATTAACAACAAGAGTTGTATAAATGTGGACATGAGATGTGATGCTTGTCTCTTGGGCCACTGCTCAGCTGTTTCTCCCTGCTGATGTGAGGTCTAAGGGAGTGGTTCTCAGCCTGTGGGTCAAAACCTCTTTTAGGGTTAAGTGACCCTTTCATAGGGGTTGCCTAAGACCATCAGAAAACACAGATACTTACATTACAATTCATAGCAGTAGCAAAGTTACAGTTATGGAGTAGCAATTAAAATAATTTTATGGTTGGGGTCACTACAACATGATGAAGTGTATTACAGCGTTGCAGCATTAGGAAGTTTGAAACCCACTGGTCTAACACAAGAGGTGATTATTCCTGGGTTTTGCCTCTGAGTCTTAATTCCAGAGCCTGTTGTCAATTATGCCTCACAAGCTATAACTGAGTCCCTTTACTGGCTGGTCAGTGCAGACAAAGCAGAGGCAAGGACTGTCCAAGGTTGCCTTAAGTCATGATCTATCTCACTAACAACTACATGTTCATAAGGAGTGTGCATTGAACAGATATGCCTGGGACACCAAACAAGAGTAACAGGGAAGCAATAACCCAGGCAGGGTTAGGAAGAGGAGGAGTTATGCATACAGCAGACACTAGCCAGTGCTTTCAGTGAGTCTACACATCTACACCATATATCTGTGCACTGCTGCCTGCATGACTCCCTCCCCAACAGCACTTGGCACTAGATAGAACACGTGCTCCAAGGGCACTCGTCTCCTTGGTGGCAAATGAGAAACACTGAAATGCAGAATTATCACTACACTTAAATGAAACGGTAGGTGCAGAAACACTCCAGAGAACCTCTTTCCAGCTCCCTATTGTCTACAGCATCAAATCTAAACTACCTGCCAGAGCTGAACCCTCCAGAACCTTATCCTGAGGCTCCCTGTACCGCATCCCACCCCAACCGCTCCCCATCCTCTAGCATTCATCAATTCAATCAGAACTCAAGACCAAGGGCAAGCATTGAAATTTACTCTTCCAAGCCCTGCTCAGCCGCCAGGCTCAGCCCCATTCCAGCTAGTCACCATTTCTGTCAGTGGCTCCCACAGTTCCTTAGTATATGGCAAGCTATGGCTTCTTTGTGTGCATCATTGATTATCCCCACTGTCTGACCTTGAGTGAAGAGTCTGAGCTCTTCATGAGCAGCCCTAGCAAGCTCCTTTAAGGACTCAGTAACTTGCACATAGAGCTGTTTACTAAGTTTCTGATGAACAGACAGCTATCTATGAAAAACTCTAGCTCCAAACTTCCACAGAAACTAACATCTTAAGTTTCCAGTGGCCTCCCCCTCAGGCTGTCGGTTCTCTGCAGCACTCTGTCAAGCTGTGTAGTCTATACTTGTTCTAGAAGCCCTCTGGCCTTGAGTTTCAGGATGCCTCCCTTTTATTTACACTCTCTAGCAGCATAGCTGCTCTGCTGTCAGCATTTGTCTTGTCTTCCCTTTCCACATTCTGTCCTTGACTATCTCTCATCTGCTTGCTGGCTTCCTTGTGCTTTCCAGTGTGGGACTACAAAGAGAGCAATGCCTCTGGGAATGTCATGTGTCATGCCACTGCTACTCTATACACAGGGTCTTCAGACAAGTTAACAGTATTTAATACCTTTGAGCCTTGGCTTTAGCCATAATTCCTTCTAGAAACTATAAATAGTAAAGCAGCTTTCTTTTTTGTTTGTTTGGTTTTTCAAGACAGGGTTTCTCTGTTAATCCCCGGCTGTCCTGGAACTCACTCTGTTAACCAGGCCAGCCCCAAACTCAGAGATCCACCTGTCTCTTACCTTCCAAGTGCTAGAACTAAAGGCATGCACTACCCACCACACCCAGCTACAGCAGCTTTCTAAATTAAAACAAAGTAACTATTTTTTATTACATAATTTAATTGTTAATCCTAAGACAAGAGAATATAAAACAATTCCAACATACAAAAGCCAGTTTTCTCAATGTGAAGCTTGAAAGCAAAGCACCAGCCATTCTCATCTCTGTACATTTACTAAACAGGAAGTGAGCTGCTAGCTTTCACCTACAGTGCTCACATCTGAAGTAACAAGGTTAGTCCACAGAAATGCCTGACCCCTCATGGGCCTTTCCCCAGTGTCACTCAGACTGTTCCCACATAACAGTGCTCTTTTGGCAGCACAACTAAAACTGAAACCGCAAAGTCATCAGCATGCCCTGGGCAAAAATGACACACAAATTCATGAGACTTCAGTAAAGTATTTGCCATGAAAGAATGAGGACCTGAGTTCAAACCCTTAACGCTCATGTAGAAGCTGGTACAGGGGTATATATCTGTAACTCCAGTGTTAGAGAGGCAGAGACATGAAGATCCTTGGAGCTCATTGGTCAGCCAGCTGAGCTAAATTAATGAGTTCTAGATTCATCGAGGACAGTCTCAAAAAAATAACAATGAAAGAAAATTGAGAAAGACAGCCGATTTTGTTCTCTGCCCTATACACGTACATGGACCTGCAAAAGCATATGCAAACACACACATCAAAATGTTCATGTGCCACATACAAAAAGAGGGGGAAACAGGCAACAATCCAGTTTACAATTTCACATTAGATAGATAAGCATAATTCACTCCTTATATTACAATAGGAATAGAAGTAAAATTGAGAATGTCGTAAGATGCTTCTATTGTAACACTAGCTCACTCTGTCAAGTGCTAATTACCTAAATCTTTTCATTATATTCCAAACTTACATTCCAAAAGTTTGTGGCTGGACACTCTGTATCCAAGTCAGTCAGTCACCCTCTACTATAGAACCATGCTGCTTTCAGATGCCCTGGAAGAGCTTCTCAGTGTGTTTACTCACTCCTAAGGCTTCCACAGCTGTGTAAGTAAGAAGAGCCTTTCTCAATACCATGAGGTCTATCTACTGCAGAGTACTTGATTTTATAATGTATTACTAACCTGAAAATGTCTGTACTTTAAATGTGTCCTATTGGGCTCTGAAGTAGATGAGGCCTCCCTGGAAGGCCTAACTAATGGCTGTGATGGCAGGTTGTCCGTGCCACAGGAGACACTCCTCCAGGTGAATGTGTACCATAAACGTGCTCCCGGATTGAGTGCACAAGGTAGTCACTGTGCAATATTATTAATATTATCAACAGTATGTCGACATAATTAATTAGTAATTCAACTGTTTGTTTATATCAACTCCTAGATCAATATAAGTCACTTAATAAATTTAATCCAAACTCAATTTACTTACCTTTTTCAGGCCTGCAAAACCTTCTGATTCCAGAAAGAAAAAGGCAAAGGGCATCAACACAAATAAACAAAGATTGGAAAATAAAGAAGCAAGATTCCACAAACCTATAAAGATGACAATAAGAAGAATTAAGAAAATCAGGTTAGACACTGACACATTATTTCAAAGTTACTAAATTATGATGCTCACCAAGATCTGTATTTTACTAATAAAAATCAATACCTATTTGAAATGACTATCTAAATTTGACTATTAGAAAATGATTGTATTTTAATATTTATTTAAACTTTAAATAAATTTATTATTTGATTATTATTATTAAATTTAAATTTTATTTGACCTTTAAATATTTTATCTATAATTTTTATCTATTGAATAAAGCCAATATAGAAACTGTTTACTTTCCCTCACTCCCCCCTCAAGTAAATTAGGTAAAGATATCTTATAGGCAGCGATCCAAAGACACAGCTCTTTAGACATATCATCACTGAAATATTTTAATTAGAGCCACTAGCATCTACTTGTCAGTTAGTAAAAACCAGGACCAAGCTAAGTGTTTCATATACATACCCTAAGATAGTCTAGAGGAAACTAGCACTTCCTGAACTCCATGAGCCAAACATTGCTCAAAGTGCCTTACAGACATTCTATGAACTCATTTTTAGACATAGGAGTCCCTGAGCAGGCAGCAACTGTCACTTGCCAAGCTGCAGAGCATGTGGGTATTGGGGCAGACTACCTGGAATCTAAAAACCATGTCACAGGAGTTCTAACAAAGAATTCCAAGTGAGAAAGAAACTGTGACCCAGGTGGGCAAGCTCACAGAGCCATTTCCCTTTTGGCCAAGTTATGACACAATAGATGACAACAAAAATAAGGTATACGGTCAGGTATGTCACAGGCAGAGTGTTTGACCCAACACCTATTTTTTAAAATAGAAAACACACAAACACCAGGCAGTGGTGGGCAGTGGTGGCGCATGCTTTTAATCCCAGCACTTCGGAGGCAGAGGCAGGCGGATTTCTGAGTTCGAGGCCAGCCTGAATTAAACTACAGAGTGAGTTCCCAGACAGCCAGGGCTACAAGTGTGCAAGCCAGAAGAATATGTTGTGTAACGATTCATGGAGACAGCAAATTCCATTACAAAAGGAATTGAGTTAAAGATGTGTACTATAGCCTTCAAAATGTCTAATAAAACTGGCAGTATTCTGTATATTTAAATCAAATGAAGAAATTCACATGAATTATACTTAAAACTGTATTTGACAAACTGAGCCACTAAGACAGCATGTTCTTTATCCTATAAATTTGCCTACAGATGTTAAGTTTGCTTCTATGATCCAGTATTCATAATTCTTATCAAATGCTCGTTTCATGTTTCAGGATAGTAACTGACTATGAGTCCCTTGTGCTTTTGTCAACATCACTTTCCTCATTGTCCTTTAAATAAATGATTCAAAAAAAAAAAGAAAGAAAGGAAGAAAGAAGAGAAAAGAAAAGAAAAAAACACACTAAAATTCAAAATTGAGCTCTAAAATGATGGCTGTAATGCTTAAAATGGAGTCAAAGTGAAAAGCTATACCAATGCACTCAGAGTATTGCATGCAATTTAAAAAACAGGTAAAAACTGTTCTTTCCACATCTTTCCTTCAAGGTCATGCTTACATCATTTAGAGACACAGAGTCAGACACACACAGTGCACTGTTCTCTTAACAAAGCAGTATGCTATGACATGAGTTAACTTGTGTTTTAATGCTCCTAGATCAGTGTGGAAGACCCCTGAACACTTGTATCACTTATCTAAAGACAGTCATTTAATTTAATAGGTAAGATAACAACATCAATTCATAGTTTCTTATCCAGAAATCTAGAGATCTGATACTCACATAATGCACATTTAATCTTTTCAAGACAAAAAAATAAGTTAAAATCAACGTTTTAATATCGTTTTCTTTTCTTTTTTGAAACTACATCACATACATCCCAGACTGGTCTTGAATTCTCTATGTAGCCAAAGATGACCTTGAACTCTTGATCCTTCTACCTGTACCTCCTGAGTTCTGGGTTTAAAGGCATATATCACCACACCTGATTTATCCAGTACTGGATTGGAACCCAGGGTCTCTCTCATGCATATTATACAAGGGCTCTACCAACTGAGCTACATCCTCAGGCTCCTGTCTTAACATCTTTTAGTGGTAAACGAATTTAAACATTTAAAGCTTAAAATTAAATTAAAATAATGTTCAACATTATTTTCTTTAAAGTTTTCTAGATATAATTCCTATTATATAAAGTAAAAACTTGCTTTAAAATACTTTAATATGTTCTGATATTTAAAATAAAAAGTTAAGGCCAAACACACTTCTAACCCCCTATACCAGGAAAACCACTAAAGTACTCAAGTCTGACTAGGATAACTTAGAAAATTTTGCCTTCAAAAAAAGGAAAAAAGCTTTATTCCTTTTTTTACTGACAAGCAATAATTACAATTAGCAGGCAGGGCTTGTAGAATGAGGGATAAATAAATGTGCACACCTAAGGCTCAAACTAGGCTGTGGCAAGCTTGCTAGGTTCCGGGTTCCTCCCCTGTGAAATGCTCTATGTATGGACATCATTAGTACTAAGTGAAAGAAGGAATGGCTGACATCTGAACCAGCACCACAGAACAAGTACTAAGTGAAAGAAGGAATGGCTGACATCTGAACCAGCACCACAGAACAAGTACTTTATGCTTTTCTGCTTTTATTAACCATCACTTCCCCTGAGGCAACTAATTTGCAGGACTGTTAGCTGCTAGCATGCTAGGCTCAACACTTTCTGCCTTTTCCTTTCCTGTTTCGTTTCCCCGACCCGACCCAGGTATACCAGGTCCTGGTTTTCTTTACTCGAAATCTTCATGTGTCCATCCAGTCTCCCCATGCCTAACGTGCTCTGAGTGAGGGGGTCCAAGACACAACTTTTCAGGAACTGTATAGGCCTGGATCAAAGCAGTGCATCATGTCCAGTACAAACATTTGTGTGTGGTCTCTGCTCCCTATTTCAACTGTTCAACATTATTTTCCTTAAGGTTTTCCAGATATAAGAAATAGAACAGTAATTCCTGTTATGTGAATTATTATATCCTAGAGACACATCATCAAGTGTTAAGATGATGTACTGGCTAGTTTTGTGTCAACTTGACACAGCTGGAGTTATCACAGAGAAAGGAGCTTCAGTTGGGGAAATGCCTCCATGAGATCCAACTGTAGGGCATTTTCTCAATTAGTGATCAAGGGTTTCAGGCCCCTTGTGGGTGGAACCATCTCTGGGCTGGTAGTCTTGGGTTCTATAAGAGAGCAGGCTGAGCAAGCCAGGGAGGCAAGCCAGTAAGGAACATCCCTCCATGGTCTCTGCATCAGCTCCTGCTTCCTGACCTGTTTGAGTTCCAGTTCTGACTTCCTTGGTGATGAACAGCAGTCAGTATGGAAGTGTAAGCTGAATAAATCCTTTCCTCCCCAACTTGTTTCTTAGTCATGATGTTTGTGCAGGAATAGAAACCCTGACTAGGACAGATGATGTGCTTGGTTTTAGGTATGGTGGAAAACAGCAATTCTAAATAACCTGTATTATAAGAAGACATCATTGTGTCAAGGATCATACTCAACTTAGAGGAAACAGTTTTTATCCAATTAGATGACACACACCCCTTTCAGAAAACCATATTTTAAAAAAGAAACTATCTGTGTGTCTATTAAGACCCTCTAAAGCACTATAGGGCAATGTCCAATCCTTCTGACAAAGGGCCTTTGTTCTATAATCAACCTCAGGTTCAAAAATGCCAGGTCAGGGCTAGAAAGATGGCTCAGCAGTTAAGAGCACTTACTGCTCTTGCAGAGAACACAGGTTCAATTCCCATCATCCACATGGTAGCTCACAACCATCTATAACTTTAGTGCCAGGAGATCTAAGACACCCCCCACTCTAGCTTCTGTGGGCACAAGGCACACACATGGTGCATAGATAAAAATGTAGACAAAACACAATTTTTTATGTTTAAATTTTAAAATTAGTAAAATAGCTCATTTAAAAAAAAAAAGAAAAGAAAAACTGAAAGAAATGTCAGATCTAAAGTCAGAAAACAGCTATGCTTCACTTCCTAATGAATGAATTCAAGTCTCTAAACTTCCAGTAGTAATTCTTTTTTTTTTAATTACATTTATTTCTTATTGATTACATGTATTTATGTGTCTGGGTACATGTGAAGGTCAGAGGATATCTTGCTTGAGTTGGTTCTGTCCTTTCTTAATAAATTCTTTTTTTTCTAGATTTATTTATTGTTATATGTAAGTACACTGTTAGCTGTCTTCAGACGGGGCGTCAAATCTCATTACCGATGATTATGAGCCACCATGTGGTTGCTGGGATTTGAACTCAAGACCTTAGGAAGAGCAGTCAGTGCTCTTAACCGTTGAGCCATCTAACCAGCCCTCCAGTAGTAATTCTACAGTAATTTTATAATGAGAAATTCCCACATCCAAGCTCTGTATTGCATCAATTGCTCTTCATCATTTGGGTTCCCAACTCCAGCCTTAGAATAAATTTTATTGTCAATGAAAAATGAAGAAATTGTGATGTGTACAAAAAATTAAAACATGTTCACCTCAATAGCCCCATTGTGCAGTAAATTACACACAGTGCTCTGGTTCAGGTACAGTTTCAATGTGCCACCCCACATGCCCAGTCTGAGAAGCCTGGTGTCCAGTGTAGCAATGCTGAAGAGTTGGAATCTTTTAGAGACATGGTCTCATGAAAGATGGTTAGAGTGAGGTGAAGGGATTAATAATTTTTTCATGGAAATACATCCTCATTCTTAAAGAAAGTCATTGTAGCCAGATGGTAGTGACTCACTCCTTTAATGCCAGCACTCAGGAAGCAGAGGCAGGTGGATCTCCTAGTCTAAGGAGTGAGTTCCAGGACAGCCAGGGCTACACAGAGAAATCCTGTCTCAAGAACAAAAACAAACAAACCAACCCAGAAACTCAGTGTAAATGAGGCCACTCCATGACTGTAGTACATTCAGCACACACACAGCTACTTCTCTGGTAGGTGGGATTAGGACTAGGACATTCATGTGGTGACCCTACTCCTGAACTGCCAGAACTGTAAGGCAAACACTTCTTCCCAAAGTCCCAACCTCAGATGTTATTACAGCAACATAAATCTGACTAAACAAAAGTGTACAGCTTTGTCGAGTGTTTACTCTGTACCCACAGATAGTGAACACATCTGTCTTAGTTAGGGTTTTACTGCTGTGAACAGACACCATGACCAAGGCAAGGCTTATAAAAAACATCATTTAACTGGGGCTAGCTTACAGGTTCAGAGGTTCAGTCCATTATCATCAGGGTGGGAGCATGGGAGATTAACTGTAATCTCCAAAGCAAGGCAGGAAACCAGCTGGACAAACTCCAAACTCTGCATTTCCATGGCTGATGTCAAAGCAGTCTTCAGATCTCCATTCCTGTTTCATCTTTGTTGACTGCAACAAACTGCTTTCTCCTGGGCTGGTTCCACTTGCTGTTAGCAGCTTTCCTCAGCATGTATACCATGGCTCTGGCATCTTTAACATCTTTGAGTCTCCAAGGCAATTTCAATGTTACAGCTTCTTGTTTCAGTGTCTGGGATTCCACTTGATCTTTTGGACTCCTTCTAAGGGCTGGCATCACTTCTCCAGCTCTGCCCTCTGTAGCACTCTAAGCTCAGGTTGATCCACTCCACTACGGCTGCTGTTCTTGGTGATCATCCCATGGTACTGACATCTCCAATACACTGGGGTTTTCCATTCCAACTAGGCTTCACCAATAGCCTCTCATAGGCTCACTTCATGGTGCCAAGCCTCAAATCCTTTGCATGACCCCTTCTGTCCTGGGCCATCAACTACAGCTGAGGCTATACCTTCTCCAATGGCTTTCCATGACCTCTCACAGTGCCAAGCCTCAGCTGTTCTTCATGACACCTTCATGCCTTCAAAACCAGTACCACCTGGGTAATTCTTACACATTACCAAGTCCAGCTGTAGCACGAGATACAACCTTGGCTATCTTTGGAACACAGCTTCTTTGTGCTCCCAGAAAACACTTCCCAGAAGATTTCACCTCAGTGATGCTGGTCTCTTCATAATCACTGCTAATTTCTTAGCTCCAGCTAACCAGCATCAATTGTCCCAGTAGTTCCTTCCATTCTTAACTCTAGAGCCAGAGCCACATGGCTGAAGCTGCCGAGGAGTTCTGCTGCTGGTAGGAATTAGAACATGACCCTCTTGTACTACTGCATTGTCACTGGCTTTCTGTTTTCCAAATCCTTCACTGCCTAAGCTTGGCTATCCTGGGTCTTGCTCTGTAGATTGGCCTTGAACGAAGAGGTCAGCATGCCTGTCTCCTGGGATTTAAGGTATGTACCACCATGCCTGGATCTAAATTTAGCTGGGTAGGATCTTGCCCCAAGGTCCCACTCCCTTAATCTGTTATTTCCTAGAACACAGGATTTTGCTCCATTTCACTTCCTGGTATGCCTTTAATACTCGAACAATATATTTTATATTTTGCCTTTCTAAGCTTGCCATGCTCGTTCAAACTCCTCTTTGTGAGACTTAACCAGCGAACAAAGTCTCTGCTGGGCTTTTTTGAAACTTCCTTTGTCAATGCAATTAATCCAAGTCTCTTCACCTTAGCCTCAGACAGACTTTTCAGACAAGGGCAAAAAGTAGCCACATTCTTCACCAAAATACCACAAAAACAGTCTTTATGCCACATATTGAAATTCTTCTCCTTTGAAATCTTTTGTGCCAGGTCTACACAGTTCAAATTACTCCCAGCAACAAAGTCTTCCATATTCCTACTAGGATGACCCATTAAGCCCCACTTAAAGCATTCCACTGCTTTCCAAATCCAAAGTCCAAAAATCCACATTCTTTCAAATAAAAGCATGGTCAAGCCTATCACAGAAATACCCCACTCCCAGTACCAATTTCTGTCTTATTAGGGCTTTACTGCTGTGAACAGACACCATGACCAACGCAAGTCTTATAAAAAACAACATTTAATTGGGACTAGCTTACAGGTTCATAGGTTCAGTCCATTATCATCAAGGTGAGAGCATGGCATCATCCAGGCTGTCATGGCACAGGCAGAGCTGAGAGTTCTACGTCTTCATCCAAAGGCTGCTAGTGGAAGACTGACTTCCAGGCAACTGGGGTGAGAGTCTTAAGCCCACACTCACAGTGATACACCTACTCCAACCAGGTCACACCTATTCCAACAAGGCCACACCTCCAAATGGTGCCACTCCCTGGTCCAAGAATATACAAACCATCACATCTTTGCCCCAGACATTTCCACAAACCCCTATAGAATCTGTGCTTCCTGCTATCTTTATCCCTTTACCCACTCCAGCCAACCACTAATTCTTTACTTCCAAAAGACAGAATTTTTTACAAGTTCTATGTAACTAGATCATGTAGTTTGTGTTGGCTTTTTTTGTTTGTTTCGTTTTGGTCTGATTTCTGTCACTGTGTTCTGTGACTGTATCACAGACCATAACAGCCCTTATTGTCTCATCTGTCAGCATCTGAGTTACTCCTACCTTGTGGCTGTTACATATGAAGCTGTTATTAACCATGCATGTTCAGACTTTGCAATGGATACAGGCTTTCATTTTGAGTAAGTATGCAGCAGAAGATAGCAGAAGATGAGAGCTGTGTGTTTGTATTTTTAGAAAATTGACAATATCTTCCTAATTGGTTATATTTTCCATTCCCACCAGAAAAATAAAGTTCTTCACATGCCCTGAAAACAAATTCTTTAACAGCTATGAGATCTGCAGGTTCTCTTTCCCAGTCCATGGTTTCTTTTTCTAATCAAAGAATAGTTTTTCACATGTAACAAAGCCAAATTTATGAAGCTTTTCTTTCATTAATCCTGATGTTGGTATTGTATGAGACAAGGTGGTGTAGCCCAGTGTCTCAGAGATTCTACTGTTTGCTTCTATTCCTTCTGTGGCTTTACATTTACCTCTGTGACTCTCTAAGCTATTTCATGTGGTACCAGGTATAGACTAAAGGTCAATTTTTGCCTGTGATTATCAAACTGTTCTAATTCTATTTGTTAAAAATATCCTTTACTCACTAAATTTCATCTTTTTACCTTTGTCAAAAGTCAATCAGCAATACATATGTGTATGTTCTTGGACTCAATACCCTGCTAGATTGAATACTGCTCTGTCCTTATGCTGTCACCACACTGTCTTGATCATTACAGACTGAAAAACTTCTTTATGTAGAAAGTCCTCCAAACTCGTTCTCTTCAACGTTGTTCAGACCATTGAAAATTCACTGAAATCTCATCTGAATTTTAGGTAAATTTATCAATTTTCATTTTAAAAAAATATCTATTGGGGACTGGAGAGATGGCTCAGCGGTTAAGAGCACTGGCAACTCTTCCAGAGGTCCTGAGTTCAATACCCAGCAACCACATGGTGGCTCACAATCGCAATGGGATTCAATGCACTTTTGGTGTATATTTGAAAATAGCTACAGTGTACTCATATAAATATAAATAAATAAATATTTTTTAAAATGCCTATTGGGATTTTGACTGGCATTGTGTTAAATCTATAAATTAATGAGAGGGAAGACTAGCCTATTAACATTATCATTGGAGGGGGGGGATATAGGGGACTTTGGGGATAGCATTTGAAATGTAAATGAAGAACATATCTAATAAAAAAACATTATCATGGACAAAAATGTAACCAAACTCACAAACTGGAACCCTAGTTCCCAGTGTGATGACATCTGAAGGCAGAGCTTTGAAGATATCAGGGAGCTATAAGATCTCAGACATAACAATGAATGGCTGCCAAGCCTCCCTTGGGCCAGGGTCCTATGAATATCCAATGCCTGCTACTGGTATTCATTCTTGGGGAAGAAAATTACTTAGAAAAGATTCATGTTTTCTATCTTCTTAAGACAAAGAAATGTTTTAAACTGAAAGGACAGCTACTCCTGCTTCTAATGGACTCAACAAAGATCACTGTCTCACTAGAATCCTTACACAAAATACATGAACCACTTGTTAAGAAACCAAAAATAAAATATTTACAATAACTCCAAAAATAACATAGAAATTTGTAGGAGAAAATTATCTCACCCAAAAGCAAATTATGTTTTGTTTAAAGAGTTTTGATAAATTCCCCTCACACACAAATCCCTAATTCACAATGACACACCAGGAACTTGACTCCAGGCCTCTCTCTCTCTACTACTCTATGTCATCTCAAAATTACTATTTTGTGTGAAAAGGGCATCAATAAACTTAATTACTTTATCTACCAAAAGAACACATCAGTACCATTTTATTCCAGCCATATTGGATATATTAGCCCACTAAGTCTGTCTATTGGCTTAAATGAGCCCATGATCATTAAGCCAATTAAACAGGACAAAGCAATACTACAGTTATCTTTTTAGTAGTGTACATACAAGCATATTTACATACACACAGAAAGCCTCCTTAAAACACCTTCAAGGTGCAGAAAGTTTTTAAAAATCAATTTCAAGGAGCTGGGGAAACAACTGCTTTGGTAATGTGCTTGTTTTACAAGCATGAGGACCTGAGATCAGTCCCCAGCACCCACATAAAAATGCAGGTGGGATGGAATATGTTTGTAATCCCAGAGCTGGGGAGGTGGAGACGACTTACTGGCCAGTAACCAGCCTATCTTAACTAGTGAGACGCAAGTCAATTAAAGATTCTGTTTTTAAAAAGCAAAGTGGATGGTTCTTGAATACTACCACCTGAAGCTGACCTCTGACCTCCACATGTATGCATGTGTACACATACCCACACACATATACATAAGCGCACACACACCAAAACACTTTATAAATTCAATTTTAATAACCCAACATATTAGATATATTCTACATACCCAGTGCACTATATTGTCTTGGCCAAAAATCAGGTATTCCCCCTCTCTGTAATTTAAAGGAGATTAACCACCTTTACAGCAGTTGAGTGAGAAGCATTTTACATCTGCCATAGTTTAGCTGTCATGACCTTGGAAAAACTTCAACTCTATCAATGGGCTATCTCCTGTTTAATGGGTTACAACTCTGCCCTTACCAAGAACAGAAGAGAAACGACACCCAAGTTTTTAAACAAATCTTTAAAAAATATTGGGGGGGGGGGTGCGCCAGAAAGATGGCTCAGTGGTTAAGAGCACTGACTATTCTTCCAAAGGTCTTGAGTTCAAATCCCACCAACCACAAGGTGGCTCACAACCATCCATAATGAGCCCTCTTCTGGAGTGTCTGAAGACAGCTACAGTGTACTCACATATAATAAATAAATAAATAAATAATTCTAATTCACCATCACTCAGGCAAAACAAGAACAAAAAAAAAATGGTGTGAATTATAGCTGAAACTAGCTCAACTCTTTCCTTACCATTCTCATTAATTTTACTCAACAAGGCTTACAATTAAAAAAAAAAAAAAACTATACATGACATTAAAAATAACAGTGACAAAAACCTCAGCAGAATTGGGAAACGGGCTCACTGTGTAAGCACACTTACTCTGCAAGCATGAGGACTTGAGTTTGAATGCAAGCACCCAGACAAGAAGCCAGGCACTGGGGCACAGAGACAGGGGCATCTCAAGCACTTCCTGCCCAGCCACCCAAACAGTTGCACTTCCAGTTCAGTGAGAAACCCTGTCTCAAGGAAATAAGATGAAAGATGATAAAGGAAGACATCTAGTATAATGCTCTGGCTCTCACATTTATGTGATCAGGAGAATGTATGACACAACACACACATAGCGCACACACACACACACATACATAGATACATATAAAACAAGTATTTTTTAAACTAAGCACAAAATAAATTGCCAAGAGAGACACAACTTCTTTAACAACACAAATATAGCAGAGTAGAGCATTCTTCTTCCTTTCTACCTCTTTGCATAGCCTAAGTGGCACAGGAGTACTCTAAAAAATCATAAGTGTATATTTAAGCACCTTTGTGACATGCCTAAATCTCCAGACCTCTGTATCACATATGTTTCACCCATAAAGTTCATTAAAAGAGAACTGAGCTGAGCTGGAGACGCAAGCCAGGCTCTCCACTTCTAGCTACACTCTCCACACCATTCAAACATCAGCCTCAGAAAAACTACCAAATACAAATATATGAATACTAATGTTTGCTATATTTTCATAAACAGAAAATAGACTGCCATTTTTAGCATAAAAGAGACCTTACATCCTTTTTTGGGCTTTTTTTTAATTGTTTTGTTGTTTTGTTTTGTTTTGTTTTTTAGACAGGGTTTTTTTGTGTATCCCTGGCTGTCCTGGAACTCAGTCTATAAGACCAGGCTAGCCTCGAACTCAGAAATCCCCCTGCCTTTGCCTCCCAAGTGCTGGGATTAAAGG
This sequence comes from Mus musculus, assembly GCF_000001635.26. Taxonomy (NCBI): domain Eukaryota; kingdom Metazoa; phylum Chordata; class Mammalia; order Rodentia; family Muridae; genus Mus; species Mus musculus. Next base: position 29,335,280 of record NC_000071.6, read on the forward strand.
CATGTGCCACCACCGCCCAGCTGAGACCTTACATGCTTATTATTGATTTGTGCACATATATATTTGCAGAACAAGAAATTCAAAATATTCTCTGCAGACCAAAAGTCAAAAAAGTAAAACTTGCCTTAGGCAAAAACTCACAGATCAAAAAATAATAATTATTATTATTATTATTATTATTATTATTATTATTATTATTAACCAATTCACTTATTTAAAACTAAGATAGGGCTAGGAAGCTAATATGGTCAATGAAGTGTTTGTTGCACAAGCATGAGAACCCAAACTCATTCCCCTCAAACTATCAGGAGTGGTGGCACATCTCTAATGACAGCACTTGGGAGGTGGAGGCAAGGCACTGACTTAAGGCTAGTCCTTTGGGGCAGGGGGAAATATGTGTATTCAATATGCATTGCAAAGTGGCTTGTCAACTTTTCAAAACTCAATAAATTTGTGGACTTTCCCTTAAAAGCATTCTACAATTCTAATACAATTGAAAATTGTTACCAACTTTACACATATTTTATTCTATATATTTACCTTAATTTATAATATAAAAGTTGTCAAATTTCTCCGCTTCAAAAAACTAAAATTATATTCTTCAATAGATTGCAAAACTTAAGAAAGGTAGTTTGCCAGAGTCAGTATCCACAGCAAGCCACTGGATTAGTAGCCAATGCCCAGTCCCAAAATACAGTTCAGTTTGAGGTTCAAACACAAGACCAAATTACTGGCTCACCATAGAGTTATCTTCTACTGCCACCTGCTGGTATCACAAAATAGTTCAAAATACAACATACAACTCATGTTGAGAGAACCTCGAGTTTAGAGCCTCTGTCGATCTGATAGATTCACAAAAACAAACAAACAAAAAAAAACAAACAACAAAAAAAAAACAGTGAGCACACTCCCTCGGTTTGAGCCTTTATGCTGTAAAACAAATGGTGACGTAGAGGCACATATGCCTGTAAGTACCCTTCATTTAACAAGATATATTCATTGGCATCAAAAGAAAGTCCTCAGAGAGATTAGCCAGCTCACCAGGGCTCACGCTAACAACCTGAACTGAAACTAGACATTTCACTTGCCAATGTATAGCTCCACACCAGCAAACACAACTGACGCAAACACTAGGCACCACTGGAGAAAAACACCTCCAAAACCAGAGAATTATGCCCAGACTTAAGACTAGAACTTAATTCTATCATTCTCTCCTTCAAATTTTTACCATTATTGGCTTTTAATTTTAAGTACACATGGCGGAAAAGTAGTCACTGCAAAGTAAGAATCTTGGGAACTTCCAAAATAAAAAATTAACAGTGCCAAGACACAAAAGATGACACTACAAAGGAATTTCTCTGTCCCCCTTTTACTCCTATTTTGCTTATGCCAATGATGCCACTTTGTCTTAGTCAGGGTTTCTTGCTCAGCCTGCTCTCTTATAGAACCAAGACTACCAGCCCAGAGATGGTCCCACCCACAAGGGGACCGCCCTCCTTGATCACTAATTGAGAAAATGCCTTACAGTTGGATCTCATGGAGGCATTTCCTCAACTGAAGCTCCTTTCTCTGTGATAACTCCAGCTGTGTCAAGTTGACACCCAAAACCAGCCAGTACAGACTTTGACACCTCTGCCTCTTCATTACAGCTTAAACTGTATGGCATGCTCAGTCAAAGAATCACAGTGGAGATTACTCTCTTCAGATAACTACTTGCCTTTGAAAAACTGCTCTTGGCCTGATACCGGGCTTTCACCAAGTATAAGCACTTTGACCTTGCAGTTATGATAGGCCTGAGCTCCTACTCCAAAATGCTAGGCATGCACAAAAGTACTGTGTATCATCAAATAAAAATGATCTATGTGTGGCCCAGCATAAGCCCTAATAGAACAAAGTGATTCCATGAAGAAGTGCCCCAAATACTCAAGGCTCCCTCTTGTTGATTTTGAAGAGGGGCCCCTTGTCTAGTTTATTGGGTGGCTCTCGCTCTACAGACCTCTCAGGACAATAATAAAAAAGTAAGATGCCGGGCTGGTGAGATGGCTCAGTGGGTAAGAGCACCCGACTGTTCTTCCAAAGGTCCGGAGTTCAAATCCCAGCAACCACATGGTGGCTCACAACCATCTGTAACAAGATCTGACGCCCTCTTCTGGTGTGTCTGAAGACAGCTGCAGTGTACTTACATATAATAAATAAATAAATCTTTAAAAAAAAAAAAAAAGTAAGATGCCTATATCCCATGGGAATACTCACCAAAGTGTCCCTGGACAGAGGAGGCTTAAACAGAGAAGAGGATAAAGAAGACACGATAATCCAAAAGGACACTGGGGAGCTGAGGACCCAGTGGGTCCATGAAAATATGCTGTTTACTTCATCTTACTCTGGTGCAGTCATTAGATGAGCAGGTACTTTTTTACATACATTCTACGCTTCTCACATAAAAACCCAACCCACTTGTTCTTGTTCTATTCATTCTGCAGATAAAACACTGACTTGACATTTTTAACAGTTTGTTCAGGGTCCCTAACAGTAAGACAGAGAACTGAAATTCTAAGCTAGGCTAGCTGACTCCAAAGTCAAAAAACAGGCCCTCATGGGAGAACTTCTAAAATAAAATAAAAGACAGTGAGCTTTGAAGAGTGACGTACAAAACTACTCTGTAAACTCCTGATGGAATAAACGTGCAAGAACAAACAAAACTGCTGACAAGAAGAAAGTTAGTGTTTCCTACATTCATGGTGGAAGAGGATCTTCTTCACAGAGAAACAATTAAGAGAGCTGGGCGTGGTGACGCACGCCTTTAATCCCAGCACTTGGGAGGCAGAGGCAAGCAGATTTCTGAGTTCGAGGCCAGCCTGGTCTACAAAGTGAGTTCCAGAACAGCCAGGGCTATACAGAGAAACCCTGTCTTGGAAAAAAAAAAAAATTAAGAGAAACCAAAGCCAAAGGGGGGAAAAAGACCACTTGATACAAAAATATAAAAACTCCAGGTCCCCAAAGAGCATACAAAATCAAAAGTCAAAATAGCAACTATAAATAAACATTTATAGGGGTTTAGTTTTAAAGAAACCAAATAGTTTGATACAAAAAGGGGGAGTTCGTGACAAATTATATATGTACTCGATGTCTATAAACGAATTAAAATTGAAAGATCACTAATTTTTCTAATGATAATCAGGGAAGCTATTTCTTAGTCACATCTTTGGCAACAAAGATATCAGTATTTGATGCTACTGGGTTTATGTTAGAAACAAAGGCACCTATATCATCTGTCAGAAGAACTTCTAAAAAATAGTATGCCAATGATACTTATTACTCTAATGATTTCCATCATAATTATCTATGCAAATTGTAGAAACTCAAGTCACTGTGAAAAATCCCCTGGAAACCCAACAGAAGACAGTTAAGTAAGAGTCCTGAGAAGACAGAAAGCTGCTCTGTACCTGGGAATACTCAGCCCCCACATCACAGCTGTCAGAAGTCACTGGAGAAGTGGTCTCACTTCTGAAAGCAGTAAGGTAAGAGCTGATACAGGCACTAAAAATGTTTTCAATGACTATGAAGAACAGAAAAATTATCAGCACAAATTCAGTGCTTGAAAGATTCAAATTACATGTGCTATAAACACATGGTACATATATGTACTACAAAAAAAAGCCAATGCCATTTTCTGCTTTGTATGTTTTGATATTCCTGTTCATTCTAGAGTAAGCATGTACTATTGATGTGCTCAATAAAGTTACAGCTGGCAATATGGCTGCCCCTCCTTGCATCTTCTCAGCAATAATGGCTCCTGTGCTTTCACAAAAACAGAAGAGATAAAGCTTACTCCTATGTCACTCAGAAAGATACTTATAGAGGAACAACTTGAATTGGATTCAATTTCACAACATCCACAGGAACCTGATAATCACTTCAGACTCACTGTTGCTCTCTAGAGGCTTGAACACAAATATCACTACAGCAAATGAAAAAGCAGCTTTCACAGGCAACACAGTGAGGCTTTCCCAGCAGCCAGCATCAGTAAAGGCTACAAGAGTAAGTCCACTTCTCAATTGTCAACCAGAGACCCCAAACTATTTAATACAAACAAGGTACCCTGGATACATAGTCATCATCGTTGTCTCCTCCTCCTCTTCCTCCTCCTCCTCCCCCACTCCTCCTCCCCCACTCCTCCTCCTCCTCCTCTTCCTCCTCCTCCTCCTCCCCCACTCCTCCTCCCCCACTCCTCCTCCTCCTCCTCCCCCACTCCTCCTCTCCTTCCCTCCTCCACCACCTCCGCCTTTTGTTTTTGTTTTTGTTTTTGGTGGTGGTGGTGTGGTGTGGTGTGGTGTGGTGTGGTGTGGTGTGGTGTGGTGTGGTGTGGTGTGGCATGGTGTGGTGTGGTGCAGTGTGGTTTTTAGAGACAGGGTTTCTGAGTGACCCTGGCTGTTCTGAAAATTAGAGATCCCCTGGATCTGCCTCCCAAGTGCTGGATTAAAAGCATACAGCACCACCACTCAATGAATACAACTTTTTCTAAGCCAAATGAGCAAGTCACAGAATTTTTATTGAAGAAGATATTTTACCATTAACTCAAAAGGCAGCTCACAAATTAGAAAAAAAAATCTAAAATCTTTTAGCTTAAAAAACAATAAATACCCCACATTGCATTTGATGTGTGTATCAGGTTGAGGTCTTTGATCCACTTGGACTTGAATTTTGTGCAGAGTGATAAATATGGATCTATTTGCATTCTTCTACATATAGGTAGACCAGCACCATTTGTTGAAGATGCTTTCTTTTTTTTCCATTGTACAGTTTTGCCTGCTTTGCCAAAAATCAAGTGTTCCTAGGTGTATGGGTTTATTTCAGGGTCTTGGATTCAATTTCACTGATTAACTTGTCCGTTCCTATACCAACACTATGCAGTTTTTATTACTATTACTCTGTAGTACAGCTTGAGATCAAGACCAAGGTGATACCTCCAGAAGTTCTTTTATTGTTCATGACTGTTTCAGCTACCCTGAATTTTTTTTTCCATATGAAGTTGTGAATTTCTCTTTCAAGGTCTGTAAAGAATTGTGTTGGAATGTTGATGGGAATTGCATTGAATCTGTACATTCCCTTTGGTAAGATGGCCATTTTCACTATGTTAATCCTAATAATTCATGAGCATGTAAGATTTTTCCATCTTCTCATATCTTCCTCAGTTTCTTTCTTCAGAGACTTGAAGTTCTTGTCATATAGGTCACTCACTTGATTGGTTACATTTACACCAAGATATTTTATACTATTTGTAGCTATTGTAAAGGGTGTTGTCTGCCTACCTTCCTTCTCACTCTGTTTATCATTTGTGTAAATGAGGGCTACTGATTTCAAATTTTGTATCCAGCCACTTTGCTGAAGGTGTTCATTCGCTACAGTAGTTCTCCAGAAGAATTTTTGGGGTCACTTATTATGTATACTATCATATCACCTATATATGCTAACAATATTTTGACTTCTTTTCCAGTTTGTATCCCCTTGATCTCCTTTAGTTGTCTTAATGTCTTTGATCCACTTGAACTTGAATTAGCCAGAACTTCAATTACAATATTGAATAGCTAGGAAGAGAGTGGGCAGCCTTGTCTTGTTCCTGATATTAGTGGAATTGCTTTAAGTTTCTTTCCATTTAATTTGATGTTGGCTATTGGATTGCTGTATATTGCTTTTATTATGTTTAGGAATGCACCTTTATATCTCTGATCTCATTATTTGTAAATGAAGGAGTTTGGATTTTTGTCAAAGACTTTTTCAGCATCTAATGAGATGATCATTAGGTTTTTTTTTCCTTCCAGTTTGTTTGTTTGATTACATTGATGGATTCTTTTTGTATATTGAACCATCCCTGCATTCCTAGGATGATGCCTACTAAATCATGGTGGAAAATCTTTGATGTGTTCTTGAATTCAGTTTGTAAGCATTTTATTGAGTATTTTGGCATCAATGTTCACAGGAAATTGGTCTGAAATTCTTTTTTTGTTGAGTCTTTGTGTAGTTTAAGTATCAAGGTGACTATGGTCTCATTGAATGAGTTTGGCAATGGTCTTTCTGTTTCTATTTTGTGGAATAGTTTGAGGAGTATTAGTATTAGCTCTTCTTTGGAAGTCAGATAGAATTCTGCACTAAAAAACATCTGGTCCTGGATTTTTTGGGTGTGGGAGACTTCTAATAACTGCTTCTATTTCCTTGAGCATTATAGGACTATTTAAATAGTTTACCTGGTCATGATTTAATTTTGGTAAGTGGTATCTATCTAGAAAATCATCCATTTCTTCTAGATTTTCCAGCTGTGTTGAGTATAAGCTTTTGAAGTAAAACCTAATTTTTTTTTAATTTCCTCAGTGTCTGTTGTTACTTCTCCCTTTCATTTCTGATTTTGTTAATTTGGATACTGCCTGACTTTTAGTTAGTTTGGCTAAGAGTTTGTCTATCTTGTTTATTTTTCTCAAAGAACCAGCTCTTGGTTTTGTTGATTCTTTGTATTGTTCTCTTTGTTTCTAATGGATTGATTTTAGCCCTGAGTTTATTTCCTGATTATCTACTCTTGAGTGTGTTTGCTTCCTTTCCCCCCCCCCACCCCCTAGAGCTTTCGGGTTTACTTTTAAATCAATAGTATGAGAACTCTCCAATTTTTTTATGAAGGCATTTAGTCCTATGAACTTTCCTCTTAGCACTGCTTTCATTGTGTCCCATAAGTCTGGGTATGTTGTGCCTTTATTTTCATTGAATTCTAGAAAGTCTCTGATTTCTTTATTTCTCCTTTGACCCAGTGGTCATTGAATAGAGTTGTTCAGATTCCATGAGTTTGTAAGCTTCCTATTGTTTCTGTAATGGATGAAGTCCAGCTTTAATCCATGGCAATCTCATAAATGCAAGGGATTATTTCAATCTTTTTGTATCTATTAAGCCTTGCTTTGTGACCGAGTACATAGTCAATTTTGGAAAAGGTTCCACAAGGTGCTGAGAAGAAAGTATATTCTTTTGTGTTTAGGTGAAATGTTCTATAGATATCTATTAGGTCCATTTGATTCATAACTTCTGTTAGTTTCATTATTTCTTGGTTTAATTTCTGTTCCGACGACATGTCCATGGGTGGAAGTGGGATGCTGAAGTCTCCCACTATTAATGTGTGGTGTTCAGTGTGTGACTTAGCTTTAGTAATGTCTCTCTTATGAATACAGATGCTCTTGAATCTGTGGCATAGAGGTTCAGATTGGGATGTCATCTTAGTGGATTTTTCCTTTGATGAGTATGAAGTAACCTTCTCCATCTCTTTTTATTACTATTGATTGAAAGTCTATTTTACTGTATATTAAAATGGCTACTCCAGCTTGCTTCTTGGATCCTTTTGCTTAGAAAACCTTTTTTCTAGCCCTTTACAAAGAGGTAACATATATATTTGTTGCTGAGGTCTGTTTCTTGTATGCAGCAGAATGACGGATCCTGTTTACATATCCACTCTGTTAGCCTATGTCTTTTTATTGGTCAGTTGAATCCATTCATGTTGAGAGATATTAATGACCAATGATTGTTGGTTCCTGTGATTTTGATATCTGTGTGTGTGTGTTCCTCTTCTTTTGCTTTTGCTGTGAAATTATTAATTTCTAATGTTTTCTTGGATCTAGCTACCTTTCTTCTAGTATCCTCTGTAGGGCTGGATTAGAGGAAAGATACTGTTTAAATTTGGTTTGCAAGATTGCCCTGAACTCATTGGTACAGGAGACAATATCCTAAACAGAACACCAGTGGCTCAGGCTCTAAGATCAACAATTGATAAATGTGATCTCATGAAACTGAAAAGCAAAGGCTACCATCAATAGGACAAAACAGCAGCCTACTGATTGGTTGGGAAAGGATCTTCACCAGTCCTACAGCCATGGGAGGGTTAATATCTAAATTTATAAAGAACTCAAATCAGATACCAACAATCCAAGTAATCCAATTAAAAAATGGGGTACAAAGCTAAACAGAGAATTCTCCACAGAAATCTTAAATGACAGCAAAGCACTTAAAAAATATACTCAATATCCTTAGTCATCTGGAAAATATAAATCAAAATGACCCTGAAATCCTTTCTTATATCATAAGAATAGCTAAGATCAAAAACTCAAGTGACAGCACATGCTGGTGAGGATGTGGAGTAAAGGGAACACTCCTCCACTGCTGACGGAGTGCTAACTTGTACAACCACTTTGGAAACCAGTTTGGTGGTTTCTCAGAAAACTAGGAACAGCTCTCACTCAAGTCCCAGCTATTCTACTTCTAGGTATATAATCAAAAGGTGCCCCCACTATACCCCAGGTATACTTGCTCAACTATGTTCATACCAGCTTTATTTGTAATAGCCAGAAACTAGAAATAACCTAGATGTCCCTCAACAGAAAAATGGATAAAGAAAATGTGGTACATCTACACAATGGGATACTATTCAGCTATTAAAAACAAAGAAATCATAAATTCTGCAGGCAAATAGATGGAACATGGGATAACCAGAATGACACATACGGCATGTACTCAGTTATAAGTGGACATTAGCCATAAAGTGCAGGACAACCATGCTACAATCCACAGACCCAAAGTAACTGGGTAATAAGGAAGTCCCAAGGGAAGCTGTACAAATCTCACTCAGGGGAAACTACTAAGTAGTCATAGGAAATAAATGAGGGAAGGGAACTGAGTAGGAGAGAAGGTGAGGAGGGGAATGGGAATGACAATCAAGTATGGGCGGGGGGGAAAGAGGTCTGGGAGTGAGAATGGAAATTGGCATTGGGGGGTGGGGAATCTCTGGTGACTAGCTGGAGACCTGGGAGCCTAAGCATACAGGGAGCTGAAGGGTGTGACCCTAGCTGAGATTCCTACCAGAGGGGAATAGAAAGACTAAAGTGGCCACCTCCTGTAGCCACACAGGATTTCCAGAGGAATGAGGGGGACATAAACCCACCCAAAAAACTTTCAACCCAAAATCTGTCTTGCCTACAAGATATGAAGGGTTAAAGATGGAGCAGAGGCTGGGGGTACAGCCAACCAATGACTGTCCCAACTTGAGACCCATCCCATGTGAGAAAGCCAACCCCTGACACCATTAATGATACTCTGCTATGCTTGGAGATAGGAACCTATGGAAAGGCTTTATCCTGCAGCAGATGGAGGCAAATACAGAAACCCATAGCCAAACGTCAGGCAGAGCCTGGGGAGTCTTGTGGAAGAGTGGGGGATAGAAGTGACTAAGTCAGAGGTATCGAGGACACTTCAAGAATACCCAAAGAGTCAACTAACCTGGGACTATGGAGGCTCGTGGAGCCTGGGTTACCAACCAGGGAGCATGCAGGAGCTGGGCCTATACCCCCCCTACACATTTGTAACAAATGTGCTGCTTGGTCTTCATGTGGGTGCTGTAACAAGTGGAATAGGGGCTATCTTTGTCTCTGTTCCCTGCCATTGGATCCCCTTCCCCCTACCTGGAGTGTCTGACTGGACCTCAGTGGGAGAGGATGAACCTAGTCTTGCTAGGACTAGATGCCCCAGGGTAGGGTGGTACTCAATGGGGGACTCCCTTCTCTGAGAAGGTGGCAAGGGGCAGTGAGGGGAGGGATTTAGGAGGCTGGGACTGAAAAGAAAGGAGGAAGGGGATGAATAAAAAATATTTTTTATGAATAAAAAATAATAAGTACTTGTCAATGACTACTCTTCAAGATATTGTTTCATAGACTGTATTCTCTATTATAAAACACCTCTTCATTCGTATAAAGGAAATGATTTGTGTCCATACAAAAATATCTCACAGTGAGGTAACCCAATTTTACTGCTTTTGGTGTTTATAAACAATATATCTAACCTTCCATATAACTATAAAATTATATAAACATAATAAAATTAGCTTGATACTAATAATACCAGTAATTAATGATATAATTAATAACACTAGCCACAAAATCAACACTAAGAAAATAGAAATAGTATGAACAGGAAGAGTAATAAGAAAGCCATCTATGTACCCAAGAGCCATAACCCAGTCTAACAGATACTATAAAGAACTGTTCTAGCAAAGAACAGTTCAGTACACACACACTAAATTCATACATACTAAATACCTGTTAAGAGGCAGATATTCTCTATTAGAAACATTCCTAAAAGCAAGCCTACAAGGTATGTTTTACTATCTATTCTACTTAAGAAAGCAGTAACCTGAGACAGACAATAGTGCCTAAGTGTGGTAGAAAACAGATGAGCCGAAGTTGCACTATAGATCTACATCACTTGAAGGGAAATGATCTTGTGGTCTACACTGTCACGTTTTGTTTATTTGTTTGTTTTATTTTTTTGGTTTTTGTTTTTTAATCTTGAAGCATGGCCTCTCCATGTAGTCCTAGATGATCTGAGATTCACAGAGATTTGCATACCTGTCTTTCAGCACAGGGATTAAAAGTATGTGCCACCATACCCAACTACCATCATTACCTTTTAAATCACACTAAAATTTAAACTTGGCACTTGTGTTTTATTCAATCATGTTTTAAAATGGCGAAGAAAACAAAGTAGCAACTATAGCCTTAGTCTTCAGTAGAAACTAAAGTCCTCTGATATAATCAGATGAACCAAAAAGTCTTTTCCTAAAACATTTCAATGAAACAAAATCACAGTAAATCCCCAGGCTAATAGCTCATAATCTATAATCCCACACTCAAAAGGCTGAAGCTGAGAACTGCCATGAGTTCAAGACCTACACAGTGAATTCCAGGCCAGTTAAGGGTATAGCGTGAGACATTATTTCATACCACATCCACATGGCTAACTGACATCACAAACACACACACACACACACACACACGTGCAAAACTTACAGGAAGTATAAAACTGTTTCTTGACTAAGTAAAGGATGATAGCCAATTAGACATGGTAAGGAAAAGCTGGTTTCTGACTTCACTGAGGACTTCAATAGTTGTACTGGTTAGTTTTTTTTTTTGTCAACTTGACACAACCTAGACATATCCGGGAAAAGGGAATCTTAATTAAAAAAATTCCTCCACTAAATGGGCAAGTCTGTGGGGAATTTTTTTGATTAGTAACTGACATGGGTGGGCCCAGTCTAATATAGTTAGTGACACCCCCTAAGCAGGTAGTACTCAAGTACATAAGAAAGCAGGCTGAGCAAGCTTTGAGAAGAAAGCCAGTAAGCAGAACTCCTCCATGGCCTCTATATTAGCCAGTGCCTCCAGGATCCCACCCTGACTGCCCTCAGTGATGTAGAGACTATGACGTGGAAATATAAGCTGAAATAAACCCTTTCCTCCACAGGTTGCTTTAATCATGGTGTCTTATCACAGCAAGTAACCATCACTAAGACAATAGTTTACTGGAAGATGTTATAACTTGTGAAGGAAACTAAGAAAACCCTATAACTTACACAGCAGAAAAAAATAAATAAACAAACAAAAAAACAATCCTAAAGTAATGTATACTAACCGTGGATGAGGGAGCCATTCAGCCACTGAATATAGTAGTTGTGAGGAAAAGCAAGCAGGATCTCATTGCTGATGATTGAGAAGGGTAAAAGCAAAACCGCGCCAGCTGACACGGCTAGAGTGAAGGTGCTCAGAAACAACCTGCAAAAGAAGAGGCATCGTTACTGCGTTCGGCAAAGCAGTGAACGTGAAAACACCAGCCAGGGTCTTAGGTACGAATCCCAGTACAGGTATTCAACTGAGGTACAAACAGCATGCGGAAGACCTGGAAAGTGCAACCAGGCCAAATTCCTAAAAAGTGGCCCTAAAAGATCTATATACTTAAGAGAGTGCTGCACAGTTTTAAGAATTTTCATTACCATTGGTGGGTGTGTGTGTGTGTGTGTGTATGTGTGTGCATGCCTGTGTATAAAGGCAGTGGAGTGGGGTGCTATGGCATACGTCTAAGGTCAGAGGACAACTATGTGAAGTCTGTTTTCTCCTTCTACCTTTACACAAGACTCCAATATTGAACTCAGGTCTCCAAGCACACATAACAAATACCTTCCTGACACACTGAGTCATCTCATCAGCCCCTGATAGTCTCATTAAGTTTAAATTATAGTAGTAAATAGCAGAGAAGCAGTAAACAATACTATAATGCTAATCAATATTTCAAACACTACTTCAATACTTCTTAGATAATACAGCTTCAATATATAAAAAGAACCTTTATTTATTAAGTCAACAAAACAAACTGAAGAAAAATATTGACAGTAAATACAAAGTAGGCTCTCTATTCACACCAAAAAAAAAAAAAAAAAAAAACAAAAAAAACGCTTACATATTATCAGGAAATATGTTACTTCAAAATCTATCATCATTTCTAACAACCCACAGGACAGAGACTATAATCATGAGGAACTTTCACTTCTCAGTTACAGATTTCTGAAAAGTTTTAAATTCTTTCATAACACACACCTAATTTTGCAAAAGATTTTTTAAAAAGTAAATGACAAGGCAAAAGAGTAGATGTCTGTTGAGTCCAAGGCCAGCCTGGTCTACATAGGGAGCGTCAGGCCAGCCAGGGCAACACAGTAAGAAAGAAGAGGGGAGGATGAGGAAGGGGAGGGAGGGGATATGAGGAGGGAAAGGAAGGAAGAATAAAGAGGAGGAGAGGGGGATGAAAGGGGAGGAGGGAAAGGGGAAAGGAGGAAGAAAGAAGGCAGGCAAGCAGAGACTGCAGCAGTAGTGGCAAAGGAAACTTAATTAGCATTAAAGATAAAACTTGAGTATCAATCATGTTAAAGTTAATACTGAAAGAATGTGAAAACAAATGTAAGAAAAAATTTAAGTAAGAGTAAATGTCCTATCATGCATTTAATCAAGTAATCCCTCATTTAATGCCATCCTGTGGCAAACAGCAGAAGTGCATGTCTACACAGCCACAAGTATCCTGGAAAATCCTGGGTTCAGTTAGTCAAAAGCCAACTATTTAATGAAGGTCAATGGAACACTCCAAACACAATTCAGCTCAAACACAGAAGCAGCATCATTAATTGATCCAGTAGAATGAAGAGCAGATGTCCTAGAAAAGTATTCAAAAGTTGCTCAGCTTGATGGCCAACTCCAGCCCAGAAAGGACCATCACCCTGATTAGCATCACCTCTGCCAATGTCAAAACCAAGGTCAAATCCAAATACTCACCATCCCAAGGACTGCACAGCCATCCCAACACACTAGGCCCCTCAGTAGGACACATTTCATCTTAGATTTACTCCTCCTAACCCTCAAACGGATCTTATGAGTTCCAGGCCTCTGCCCACAGACTGCTCTCTTAACTCTACGGTGTCCTTACAACAGTGCACGAGGCAAATGTACCTAAATAGCAAGACAGATCTCAAATGCCACTTGCCTGTCGTGTGTCCCTCAATTCCTACCTTCTTATTCCTCTCAGTAGAATCAGCTCATCTTTCCTCTTAGTTCCCATAATGCTCTGACCACACACCAGGAAACATTACTACCAAATCCAATACTGGAACCTGTGACCTAAGTGGAATTCACTTATGAGACAGAGGGATAAGTCAGCAAGTCACAAGTGGCCCAGACAATCCAGCATATATGGTCATCATTACTATAATGCTGCTTTTCAACAGCTATTGGAGCCTCCACTCCACACTCTGTTACTGTGATAGACCTACCCAGAGAGCAGAAAACCACTTCTGCTGCCCACAAAGAGCCCCTCAACTGACAAAGGGTCTTTAAAATAAAGCCCCAAGTTGAAAAAGTATAGACATTGCTAGTACAACCATAAAACACACCCTTTCAGAAATGTCATCTTCTAAAATAGAGTAGTAAAAATATTATCTTTGCAGACTATTGTTCCTTTTGTGATTTTGGTAGTAATACAACAAAAATATTTTCTTGACTATCTGGCATTTGTGACCATCTCCTTAAGGGTATGCAAACTTCACTGGAATGCTAAATGTCACCTATATCTCAAAAAGCCATAATCTCTAGGTCACAGTGTAAAGTAGCTTCATGGGGTGGTGACAAATGCATCAAAACCACCTTAAATTACTTCAGCAAACCTGCCACACACTTCCAGGTAGCAAACAGGACCTCAAATGCTGGACCTTGGGTATTTCAAATGGATAAGCACTTCCTTCTTGAAATTCTCATACCCTTTCTCCAGCACTCCCTCCTTCCTAACTACACACTGAAATCAGCACTCCCTCCTTCCTAACTACACACTGAAATGTTCCGACTATCATCTTTTTTTTTTCCATTTTTTATTAGGTATTTAGCTCATTTACATTTCCAATGCTATACCAAAAGACCCCCGTACCCACCCACCCCCACTCCCCTACCCACCCACTCCCCCCCTTTGGCCCTGGCGTTCCCCTGTACCGGGGCACACAAAGTCTGCGTGTCCAATGGGCCTCTCTTTCCAGTGATGGCCGACTAGGCCATCTTTTGATACATATGCAGCTAGAGTCAAGAGCTCAGGGGTACTGGTTAGTTCATAATGTTGTTCCACCTATAGGGTTGAAGATCCCTTTAGCTCCTTGGGTACTTTCTCTAGCTCCTCCATTGGGAGCCCTGTGATCCATCCATTAGCTGACTGTGAGCATCCACTTCTGTGTTTGCTAGGCCCCGGCATAGTCTCACAAGAGACAGCTACATCTGGGTCCTTTCAGTAAAATCTTGCTAGTGTATGCAATGGTGTCAGCATTTGGAAGCTGATTATGGGGTGGATCCCTGGATATGGCAGTCTCTACATGGTCCATCCTTTCATCTCAGCTCCATACTTTGTTTCTGTAACTCCTTCCATGGGTGTTTTGTTCCCACTTCTAAGGAGGGGCATAGTGTCCACACTTCAGTCTTCATTTTTCTTGAGTTTCATGTGTTTAGGAAATTGTATCTTATATCGTGGGTATCCTAGGTTTTGGGCTAGTATCCACTTATCAGTGAGTACATATTGTGTGAGTTCCTTTGTGATTGTGTTACCTCACTCAGGATGATGCTCTCCAGGTCCATCCATTTGGCTAGGAATTTCATAAATTCATTCTTTTTAATAGCTGAGTAGTACTCCATTGTGTAGATGTACCACATTTTCTGTATCCATTCCTCTGTTGAGGGGCATCTGGGTTCTTTCCAGTTTCTGGCTATTATAAATAAGGCTGCTATGAACATAGTGGAGCATGTGTCCTTCTTACCAGTTGGGGCTTCTTCTGGATATATGCCCAGGAGAGGTATTGCTGGATCCTCCGGTAGTACTATGTCCAATTTTCTGAGGAACCGCCAGACTGATTTCCAGAGTGGTTGTACAAGCCTGCAATCCCACCAACAATGGAGGAGTGTTCCTCTTTCTCCACATCCTCGCCAGCATCTGCTGTCACCTGAATTTTTGATCTTAGCCATTCTGACTGGTGTGAGGTGGAATCTCAGGGTTGTTTTGATTTGCATTTCCCTGATGATTAAGGATGTTGAACATTTTTTCAGGTGCTTCTCTGCCATTCGGTATTCCTCAGGTGAGAATTCTTTGTTCAGTTCTGAGCCCCATTTTTTAAGGGGGTTATTTGATTTTCTGAGGTCCACCTTCTTGAGTTCTTTATATATGTTGGATATTAGTCCCCTATCTGATTTAGGATAGGTAAAGATCCTTTCCCAGTCTGTTGGTGGTCTTTTTGTCTTATAGACAGTGTCTTTTGCCTTGCAGAAACTTTGGAGTTTCATTAGGTCCCATTTGTCAATTCTCGATCTTACAGCACAAGCCATTGCTGTTCTGTTCAGGAATTTTTCCCCTGTGCCCATATCTTCAAGGCTTTTCACCACTTTCTCCTCTATAAGTTTCAGTGTCTCTGGTTTTATGTGAAGTTCCTTGATCCACTTAGATTTGACCTTAGTACAAGGAGATAAGTATGGATCGATTCGCATTCTTCTACATGATAACAACCAGTTGTGCCAGCACCAATTGTTGAAAATGCTGTCTTTCTTCCACTGGATGGTTTTGGCTCCCTTGTCGAAGATCAAGTGACCATAGGTGTGTGGGTTCATTTCTGGGTCTTCAATTCTATTCCATTGGTCCACTTGTCTGTCTCTATACCAGTACCATGCAGTTTTTATCACAATTGCTCTGTAGTAAAGCTTTAGGTCAGGCATGGTGATTCCACCAGAGGTTCTTTTATCCTTGAGAAGAGTTTTTGCTATCCTCGGTTTTTTGTTATTCCAGATGAATTTGCAAATTGCTCCTTCTAGTTCGTTGAAGAATTGAGTTGGAATTTTAATGGGGATTGCATTGAATCTGTAGATTGCTTTTGGCAAGATAGCCATTTTTACAATGTTGGTCCTGCCAATCCATGAGCATGGGAGATCTTTCCATCTTCTGAGATCTTCTTTAATTTCTTTCTTCAGGGACTTGAAGTTTTTATCATACAGATCTTTCACTTCCTTCGTTAGAGTCACACCGAGATATTTTATATTATTTGTGGCTATTGAGAAGGGTGTTGTTTCCCTAATTTCTTTCTCAGCCTGTTTATTCTTTGTGTAGAGAAAGGCCATTGACTTGTTTGAGTTAATTTTATATCCAGCTACTTCACCGAAGCTGTTTATCAGGTTTAGGAGTTCTCTGTTGGAATTTTTAGGGTCACTTATATATACTATCATATCATCTGCAAAAAGTGATATTTTGACTTCCTCTTTTCCAATTTGTATCCCCTTGATCTCCTTTTGTTGTCGAATTGCTCTGGCTAATACTTCAAGTACTATGTTGAAAAGGTAGGGAGAAAGTGGGCAGCCTTGTCTAGTCCCTGATTTTAGTGGGATTGCTTCCAGCTTCTCTCCATTTACTTTGATGTTGGCTACTGGTTTGCTGTAGATTGCTTTTATCATGTTTAGGTATTGGCCTTGAATTCCTGATCTTTCCAGAACTTTTATCATGAATGGGTGTTGGATCTTGTCAAATGCTTTTTCTGCATCTAACGAGATGATCATGTGGTTTTTGTCTTTGAGTTTGTTTATATAATGGATTACATTGATGGATTTTCGTATATTAAACCATCCCTGCATCCCTGGAATAAAACCTACTTGGTCAGGATGGATGATTGCTTTAATGTGTTCTTGGATTCGGTTAGCGAGAATTTTATTAAGAATTTTTGCATCGATGTTCATAAGAGAAATTGGTCTGAAGTTCTCTATCTTTGTTGGATCTTTCTGTGGTTTAGGTATCAGAGTAATAGTGGCTTCATAAAATGAGTTGGGTAGAATACCTTCTACTTCTATCTTGTGAAAAAGTTTGTGCAGAACTGGAGTTAGATCTTCTTTGAAGGTCTGATAGAACTCTGCACTAAACCCGTCTGGTCCTGGGCTTTTTTTGGCTGGGAGACTATTAATAACTGCTTCTATTTCTTTAGGGGATATGGGACTGTTTAGAAGGTCAACTTGATCCTGATTCAACTTTGGTACCTGGTATCTGTCCAGAAATTTGTCCATTTCGTCCAGGTTTTCCAGTTTTGTTGAGTATAGCCTTTTGTAGAAGGATCTGATGGTGTTTTGGATTTCTTCAGGATCTGTTGTTATGTCTCCCTTTTCATTTCTGATTTTGTTAATTAGGATTTTGTCCCTGTGCCCTTTAGTGAGTCTAGCTAAGGGTTTATCTATCTTGTTGATTTTCTCAAAGAACCAACTCCTCGTTTGGTTAATTCTTTGAATAGTTCTTCTTGTTTCCACTTGGTTGATTTCACCCCTGAGTTTGATTATTTCCTGCCGTCTACTCCTCTTGGGTGAATTTGCTTCCTTTTTTTCTAGAGCTTTTAGATGTGTTGTCAAGCTGCTAGTATGTGCTCTCTCCCGTTTTTTCTTGAAGGCACTCATAGCTATGAGTTTCCCTCTTAGAAATGCTTTCATTGTGTCCCAAAGGTTTGGGTACGTTGTGGCTTCATTTTCATTAAACTCTAAAAAGTCTTTAATTTCTTTCTTTATTCCTTCCTTGACCAAGGTATCATTGAGAAGAGTGTTGTTCAGTTTCCATGTGAATGTTGGCTTTCTGTTATTTATTTTGTTATTGAAGATCAGCCTTAGTGCATGGTGATCTGATAGGATACATGGGACAATTTCAATATTTTTGAATCTGTTGAGGCCTGATTTGTGACCTATTATGTGGTCAATTTTGGAGAAGGTACCATGAGGTGCTGAGAAGAAGGTATATCCTTTTGTTTTAGGATAAAATGTTCTGTAGATATCTGTCAGATCCATTTGTTTCATCACTTCTGTTAGTTTCAGTGTGTCCCTGTTTAGTTTCTGTTTCCATGATCTGTCCATTGGTGAAAGTGGTGTGTTGAAGTCTCCCACTATTATTGTGTGAGGCGCAATGTGTGCTTTGAGCTTTACTAAAGTTTCTTTAGTGAATGTGGCTGCTCTTGTATTTGGAGCATAGATATTCAGAATTGAGAGTTCCTCTTGGAGGATTTTACCTTTGATGAGAATGAAGTGTCCCTCCTTGTCTTTTTTGATGACTTTGGGTTGGAAGTCAATCTTATCAGATATTAGGATGGCTACTCCTGCTTGTTTCTTCATACCATTTGCTTGGAAAATTGTTTTCCAGCCTTTCATTCTGAGGTAGTGTCTATCTTTTTCTCTGAGATGAGTTTCCTGTAAGCAGCAAAATGTTGGGTCTTGTTTGTGTAGCCAGTTTGTTAGTCTATGTCTTTTTATTGGCGAGTTGAGACCATTGATGTTAAGAGATATTAAGGAAAAGTAATTGTTGCTTCCTGTTATTTTAGTTGTTAAAGGTGGCATTCTGTTCTTGTGGCTGTCTTCTTTTAGGTTTGTTGAGGGATTACCTTCTTGTTTTTTCTAGGGCGTTGTTCCCGTTCTTGTATTGGTTTTTTTCTGTTATTATCCTTTGAAGGGCTGGATTCGTGGAGAGATAATGCGTGAATTTGGTTTTGTCGTGGAATACTTTGGTTTCTCCCTCTATGATAATTGAGAGTTTGGCTGGGTATAGTAGCCTGGGCTGCAGTTTGTGTTCTCTTAGTGTCTGTATAACATCTGTCCAGGCTCTTCTGGCTTTCATAGTCTCTGGTGAAAAATCTGGTGTAATTCTGATAGGCTTGCCTTTATATGTTACTTGACCTTTTTCCCTTACTGCTTTTAGTATTCTATCTTTATTTAGTGCATTTGATGTTCTGATTATTATGTGTCGGGAGGAATTTCTTTTCTGGTCCAGTCTATTTGGAGTTCTGTAGGCTTCTTGTATGTTCATATGCATCTCATTCTTTAGATTTGGGAAGTTTTCTTCAATAATTTTGTTGAAGATGTTTGCTGGACCTTTGAGTTGAAAATCTTCATTCTCATCCACTCCTATTATCCGTACGTTTGGTCTTCTTATTGTGTCCTGGATTTCCTGGATATTTTGAGTTAGGATCTTTTTGCATTTTCCATTTTCTTTGATTGTTGTGCCGATGTTCTCTATGGAATCTTCTGCACCTGAGATTCTCTCTTCCATCTCTTGTATTCTGTTGCTGATGCTCAAATCTATGGTTCCAGATTTCTTTCCTAGGGTTTCTATCTCTAGTGTTGCCTCGCTTTGAGTTTTCTTTATTGTGTCTACTTCCCTTTTTAGGTCTAGTATGGTTTTGTTCATTTCCATCACCTGTTTGTATGTTTTTTCCTCTTTTTCTGTAAGGACTTCTACCTGTTTGATTGTGTTTTCCTGTTTTTCTTTAAGGACTTGTAACTCTTTAGCAGTGTTCTCCTGTATTTCTTTAAGTGATTTATTAAAGTCCTTCTTGATGTCCTCTACCATCATCATGAGATATGCTTTTAAATCTAGGTCTAGGTTCTCAGGTGTGTTGGGGTTCCCTGGACTGGGCGAAGTGGGTGTGCTGGGTTCTGGTGATGGTGAGTGGTCTTGGTTCCTGTTAGTAAGATTCCTCCGTTTACCTTTCGCCATCTGGTAATCTCTGGAGTTAGTAGTTATAGTTGACTCTGTTTAGAGATTGTTCTTCTGGTGATTCTGTTACCGTCTATCAGCAGACCTGGGAGACAGATTCTCTCCTCTGAGTTTCAGTGCTCAGAGCACTCTCTGCTGGCAAGCTCTCTTACAGGGAAGGTGCGCAGATATCTTGTATTTGGACCTCCTCCTGGCCGAAGAAGAAGGCCCAAAACAGGACCTTTCTCAGACACTGTGTTGCTTTGGCAGTTCCCAGGTGGTACAGACTCTCACCTAAGCAGACTAAATTCCTAAGTTCCTTGGAGTCCCGGGACCAAGATGGCGACCGCTGTCAGGTTCTCTGGCGCACCCTCTCACCTGTTCAGACTAATTTCCTAAGTTCGGCGGGTCCCGGACCAAGATGGCGACCGCTGCTGCTGTGGCTTAGGTCGCCTCCCCAGCCGGGCGGGCACCTGTCCTCCGGTCCGGAAGGTGGCCGGCTGTCCCCGGCCCACACAGGGTGCTGCCTCAGCCCCTCTGTGCTTCAGCCTGTTCCAGAGGCTGTCAGGTTCTCTGGCGCACCCTCTCACCTGTTCAGACTAATTTCCTAAGTTCGGCGGGTCCCGGACCAAGATGGCGACCGCTGCTGCTGTGGCTTAGGCCGCCTCCCCAGCCGGGCGGGCACCGGTCCTCTGGTCCGGAAGGTGGCCGGCTGTCCCCGGCCCACACAGGGTGCTGCCTCAGTGCCTCTGTGCTTCTGCCTGTTCCAGAAGCTGTCAGGTTCTCTGGCGCACCCTCTCACCTGTTCAGACTAATTTCCTAAGTTCGGCGGGTCCCGGACCAAGATGGCGACCGCTGCTGCTGTGGCTTAGGCTGCCTCCCCAGCCGGGCGGGCACCTGTCCTCCGGTCCGGAAGGTGGCTGGCTGTCCCCGGCCCACACAGGGTGCTGCCTCAGCGCCTCTGTGCTTCCGCCTGTTCCAGAAGCTGTCAGGTTCTCTGGCGCACCCTCTCACCTGTTCAGACTAATTTCCTAAGTTCGGCGGGTCCCGGACCAAGATGGCGATCGCTGCTGCTGTGGCTTAGGCCGCCTCCCCAGCCGGGTGGGCACTTGTCCTCCGGTCCGGAAGGTGGCCGGCTGTCCCCGGCCCACACAGGGTGCTGCCTCAGCGCCTCTGTGCTTCTGCCTGTTCCAGAAGCTGTCAGGTTCTCTGGCGCACCCTCTCACCTGTTCAGACTAATTTCCTAAGTTCGGCGGGTCTCGGACCAAGATGGCGACCGATGCTGCTGTGGCTTAGGCCGCCTCCCCAGCCGGGCGGGCACCTGTCCTCCGGTTCGGAAGGTGGCCGGCTGTCCCCGGCCCACAAAGGGTGCTGCCTCAGCGCCTCTGTGCTTCCGCCTGTTCCAGAAGCTGTCAGGTTCTCTGGCGCACCCTCTCACCTGTTCAGACTAATTTCCTAAGTTCGGCGGGTCCCGGACCAAGATGGCGACCGCTGCTGCTCCCGACTATCATCTTAAGTGTTTTGGTTTGAATCTGAAATGTTGCCACATCCTTATGTTTTGAGGACACAGCCACAATCTATGGTACCACTTGAAAATTGCTATGTTTCCATGAAGCACAGCCTGGCTGGCAAAAATTGGTCACTAGGTTTCACCCACCTCTGGATCCAGCCTGCACACTTGCTCTATTTTCTGGTCCATCTGCAAGTAACAAAACACTAACATACACTGCCAACAGTGTGGACTGGGAGTAAAAGTAAACCTTTGCTCCTGACTGGCATCTTGTCAGTGATGAGAAAAGTAACTGTCCCAATCTTTACCTGGCTAATCAATAAAAAGCACGCTTTGTGAATTCAGTCCTCAAGCACTCACTCTGATCAGAGGTTCGTAACCAGTGGGAGCATCAGAATGATTATTATCAGGATCACCCACAAAAAAACACTGGAAGGGGCTTCTGCGAGTGCACATATCACACATATCCAGGGAATCTCTGGGTGATGCTCAGACACTAAACAGATATTCACAAACACTGGATTCTGAGCCAGCACTATACTTGGCATGTTTGAACAGTAAGACAGACATCCTTTTTTGCCTTCACAGGGCTTCTATAAGCATCACTTAATGCTATGAGAGCATCACACAATAAACGGCAAATATTTACTAGGTAACTGCATAATATACTAAAGGTGGTAGGTGCTGCAGAAAATACAATGAGCAAGGAAAACCACAGTGCCAATGGTCAGACAAGTCAGACTGAACGCAGAACAACACAACTCCTGACAAAAAGCTGGGAAGGAGGCAAAGACAACTAACTGAAAGGCCAGGGGCATAAAGTGAGAGGCTGGTGTCTCATGATCTACAGAAGGCAGGCTGAATATGGCGATGAGGAATTCTGTCTTAGACCAGTGTAGTTTGGTGTCCACAAGGCAGGAATACCACAAGCTGCAGCTCTGAGAATTTCTAAGCAGGCCACAGGTGACTTGGGGTTACTGACTCTCTACTGACCCCATCTTCTTGGTCCCAGGTCAAGGCAGTGACTACCAGGATGTTCCACGCTTAAGATACTCTGACTTTCAGTTAGTATTTTATAGGAAGATGAGATTGAAACTACAAGAGAACCCTATTCTTGTCAAATTTCTAATCTATTCATCTACTGGTTTCTATCAGGATGGACTCTTGCAGTACCTTCAAATCCATTACAATAATTACTTACTCTGATGTTTAAATTGTCCCCAATTTGGTAAGAAAAGCCTTAAAGGACTGTTTCCTTTAAAATATCCCAATAATTCTTACTTTCTTATATTCTGTACAAGTAAAATACAAAATTAACATGGACCTTTCCCTATCCAGTCCTTCTATTAGTCTTTAAGAGTCCTGGTGTGTCACTGTGGGTGTGGGCTTGAAGACCCTCATCTTAGCTGCCTGGAAGTCAGCTTCAACTTTTTGCCTTTGAATGAAGATGTAGAACTTTCAGCATCTCCTGCACCACGCCTGCCTGGAGGCTGCCAACCTCCTGCCTTGATGATGATGGATTGAACCTCTGAACCTGTAAGCCAGTTGTCTTTCTGAAGGAGCTGGAGGGGCCTTCTCTGTCATCAATGGGAGGGGAGGCCCTTGGTCCTGTAAAGGCTTGATGCCCCAGTGTAGAGGAATGCTAGAGCAGGAAGGCAGGAGTGGTTAGGTGGGTGGGGGAGCACCCTCATAGAAGCAGAGTAAGGGGAGATGGGATAGGGGGTTTGTAGAGGGGAAACCAGGAAAGGAGATAACATTTGAAATGTAAATAAATAAAATATCCAATTTAATAAAAAATAATAAATTTTGTCCTAATGAGAGTTGCCTTAGTCATGGTGTCTGCTCACAGTTGTAAAACCCTAACTAAGACAGAAGTTGTTACCAAGAACTTGGGTATTGCTGTGATAGGCCTGACCATCTTTTTGTTTGGAAAAATGTAGATTTACAGACTGGATTTGGAAAGCAATAGAATGCTTTAAGTGGAGCTTAATGGGCCATCCTAATAGGAATATGGAAGACTTTGTGGCTGAGAGTTCTGTATCTTGTTCCAAAAGCAAACAGGAGAAGACTAACTTCCAGGCAGCTAGGACAAGAGTCTTAAAGACCATGCCCACAGTGACACACTTCCTCCAACAAGGCCATATCTACTAGAACAGGGCCACACTCCGGGCCAAGCATATTCAAACTACTGTATAGGCAAAGCTGAGGAATGAGCAAACACATGGCCACACTCACTTTTATACTGCAGTTCTACTTCTGTTAGGTATTCACAATAACACCCCAACTGGTAACCAACAACTCAATAGTCATTTGTTGTTGTTGTTGTTGTTGTTGTTGTTATTGTAAACTTAATTTTTGGTTCAATTGACCTTAATCAAGCCTCTTCACCATTAGAAGTCACCAATTTCCTTCCATACTGATCCCAGCTCTATACAGATAAATATCTTCTTATTTGCATAGCTTCCCATTCTGGATTGAACTGTCCTGACACTCAGAAACCCTCCTTCCTCAACTCAGCTCCCAACACTCCTGGTAGGCCCTCCCTTTGTCTCTATTCACTTATGGTGACATTGACACTTTCATGGAGACCTTGTCACCCTGCCAGATTCTCTGAAACTGGAGTTGGGGTGGTTGTGAGCCACCATGTTGATGGTGAGAACCCAACCCAGACCCTCTGCAAGAGCAGCCAGTGCTTCTAACTACTAAGTCATCTCTCCAGGCCCAGACTTCACATTTTAGTATGAAAGATCCTGAGAGGGAGTGAAAAATTATGTAAGCCCCTAGACTTGTGTCCAAAATAGACCCCACTAATGGCAGAGAGTAAAAGTTTAACTCGCCCCATTGTTCCAGGATGTACTAACCACAAAGTGGAAGTTTAACTTGCTCCATTGTTTCAGGATGTTTGTACAGAATACTCCAACTGTTCCTTGAACCCGTTATGCTTGCCAAATGCTAGCGCCCAATGCCAGGTGTTTGTGGTTTCTGCCTCTATAAACCCTTTACCCTTGAGCTCGGGGTCGACTCCTCTACCCCTGCATGGGATATGAGTCATCCCCAGTGCACTGGCCTTTCCCGGTTAAACCTCTTGCTGTTTGCATCAAGATTGGTCTCTCCTGAGTTCTCAGGCGTCGCACCATCCTGAGACTTGAGTGAGGGTCTCTGTTCAGGGGGTCTTGCAGGTAAGAAAAATCTAATAGAAAGAACTTAACTGTTTGCTATTCAGTTTGATACATTAAAAAAATTGAAGTCCATTTCTATCATATCTCCCCTCACAAATAAGAAACCTATAAGGCAATTGAGCAAATGTGTCACTCTAACCAGAAAGTCTATTTGTTCACTGTTCAGAGAATTTACAAACAGCTGACAGCTTGTGTCTTAGTCAAGGTTTCTATTCCTACACAAAACATGACCAAGACACAAGTTGGGGAGGAAAGGGTTTAGTCAGCTTACACTTCCATGCTGCTGGTCATCACCAAGGAAAGTCAGGACTAGAACTCACACAGGGTATAAACCTGGAGGTAGGAGCTGACACATGGAGGGATGCTGCTTACTGACTTAATTCCCCTGGCTTGCTCAGCCTGCTCTCTTATAGAACCCAGGACTACCCAGGGATGGCACCACCCACAATGGGCCCTCCCACCCTTGATCACTAATTGAGAAAATGCCTTACAGCTGGATCTCATAGAGGCATTTCCTCAAAGGAGGCTCCTTTCTCTGTGATAACTCCAGCTTATGACAAGGTGACACACAAAACCAGCCAGTACAGCTTGAGAGTTTACCCTCTTTCTCAGGCTCTTTCTATGTTGCCCAATCTGTCCTCAAACCCTCAACCTTCTTGCTTCTACCTCTAGGATGCTGAGACTACAAGCTGGTACCCTCTGTGCCATACTAGGTCTTTCTTAAACAACTGTTCCTCCTTTAAGCCCTGTTCCTCATTAAATCTCCTGAAGATGAAATATGCCATTTTTTAAAAATAAGCACATAGCAGAGAAAGGGAATATGATCTCATGTAGCCTAGGCTAGACTTGAACTCCTCAGCATCCTACACCCCCCTTACCATTACAGACTTGTGCCACGCTCAGCTTGAATAAGCACATTTTAGCAAGAGACAATCAGTTCTGAATTAACCATGTGTACTTATTTACATGTGCTTTTTAAGAATATGATAAGGGAGGCAGAGGCAGGCGGATTTCTGAGTTCGAGGTCAGCCAGGACTATACTGAGAAACCCTGTCTCAAAAAACCAAAAAAAGAAAAGAAAAAAAAAGAATTTGATAAGGATTAGTACATTAGACAGTTACTTCCTTCAGACTCTAACTTCAACACTATAAACAGAACAATTAAATTTTAGAATACATACGATATCCTGTTGACTACAGCATCCTCATCTTCTTGTTCATCTGCAAAAATGTTTATAGTGTTACTATTTTATCTCCAACAAAATGTTTCATGAATTTATCTAAAAATATACCAAAATTACCAAGTTTTAAAAATTCATTGCTGAATGGAAAAGACTTTCATAGAGCATTTTGTTGACTTCAACAAAAACCCAGCTGTAGATTTCATTATAACATATGGAGTGTTGATAACTATGTGAGTTGTGATTTTCTTTTGAGAAATGCTGCTTAACTGATTGGTACATGTAAATTAAAATTTTACAAATACCTAGTCTCAAGAAAATAAAACTGTGAACCACAGAACCATTGTGAAATGTAGGTAGACAATGTCAGGATAAGATGCCTATGAATGAAGTATTTGGGTTACTAATGACCAGCAGCCATTTCTATTATAAAATAGAACTTATCCACTTCTCCTTGAGTTTTTATAAGTAAAGGAAATGATAAGATCTTCTTAAACCATCCTAAACTACTTTGTGATAGTTTGTATATGCTCGGCTCAGGGAGTGGCACTATTAAAAAGGTGTGGCCCTGTTGGAGTAGGTGTGTCACTGTGAGTGTGGGCTTTAAGATCCTCATCCTAGCTGCCTGGAAGTGAGTATCTGCTAGCAGCCTTCAGATGAAGATGTAGCACTCTCACCATGCCTACCTGGATGCTGCCATGTTCCTCCCTTGATGATAACATCCCAACCTATAAGCCAACCCCAATTAAAGGTTCTTATAAGAGTTGCCTTGGTCATGGTGTCTGTTCACAGCAGTAAAATCCTAACAAAGACAACCTTAGACAGCATCTCAACAAATTCAAAAGCACAGTCCAAGTTACAGACAGAAAAATATCATTTTCCCTATCTTTGTAAGTAGCAGGCAGATTTCATCAGGATATCTTCTTTACCCCCTCTTCCTCTCTCAGGCTTCCTATACACCATCTCTTTTGTCTTCTTTCATTCATAAACTTACCAGCTAAAGGGAATATGTAAATACACAAATACTGCAAAACCCTCCCAGTCCTTCCAGCTCTTCATCTGCCTCATGTCCTTGAGTCTCTGGATCTCTCTAGCCTCCATGTCAGTGGTGTGTCTTAGCCGTTCTTTGCAGTGTCTGTCCTAAATTACAGGCTTCCCAAAATAACTTTACAGTCAAAGGCACCACAAAATCACATACATGATTAATTTTTATCCTGCTACCTCCACACCTAATCCATCACCAAGTCTGGAGAAAAGGTCCACTGTCTCCTTATCCAGATCCGTCATTCTATCCAACCAGCAAGGTCCACAGTCTTTCTCATTCCCTGCAACTACTGGGTTAACCTAAAGATCATCTAAATCTACAGTTTTCCTGCATAGCACCCTTAACTTCCCCTTAAACAATGTATTCATGTTTTTCACTTGTACCCTATCCTCTCTTTCCTTCTATGTGTCTAATCTATAAAACAATGTGACCAGGTATCTTTAAAACAACTGAGGAACTATCTTGACTCTTCAGATCTTCACATTCTTGGCGGATTAAGGATCCAAGGAATACTTCCAAACAGTCACAGAGACAGGTGATGGCTCTAAAGCAACATACTGCAACTAGAGCTGTTCCTTTTATTTCTCTCGTTTGATAAGATATTATATCAAAGAATCGTTAATATATGAGATCTTTAATACAAGTATAATACAGCATTGACCATTATTAGTGCAACATTACAGATAGAAAATACTATGATTAAAAAAAAAAGCTGAGAATTAGCAAAAGGTAGTAAGGAATGTGCTGGAATACATATAAAATACTAATCCAAAAATGTGTGGATTCACCAATCCATTAAAAAGTAAAGATATGCCAGGCATGATGGTGCACGCCTTTAATCCCAGCACTCGGAAGGCAGAGGCAGGCGGATTTCTGAGTTCGAGGCCAGCCTGGTCTACAAAGTGAGTTCCAGGACAGCCAGGGCTACACAGAGAAACCCTGTCCCGAAAAACCAAAAAAATAGAAAAACCCTCCGATTAACTCAGAACAAAATGAGATAATACAGGAGAGTATACAACTGAATGCCAGTACAAGTATGGGTACTCTAAATTTTATATTGCTTTAGAAGGAAAACAGAGGCTGGAGAGATGGTTCAACACTTAAGAGCACTCGCTGCTCCTGCGGAGGTCTCAAGTTTGATTCCCAGCAATTATATGGAGGCCATTTTTAACTCCAGTTCCTGGGGATGCAACACCCTCTTCTGGCCTCTGCAGACATGAGGCATGCATATAGTGCAAAAATACGCATGCAGGCAAAACACTATAGCACATAAAATAAAAATAAGTAAATAAATACATCTTTCTGAAAAAAAGGAAATCAGAGAGAAGGAAGGAAGGAAAAAAGGAAGGAAGGAAAGAAAGGAGGGGGGAAGGAAGGAGGGAGGGAAGGAGGGAAGGAGGGAGGGAGGGAAAGAGGGAAGGAAAGACAGACAAGACAATTCTGTAGTGAGAAAATGAAAGGATCTGGGATGATAAGGACGCTCAGTTAGAACCAGTCACAAAGAACCAAACACCCTCATAAACTCTGGAATTTCCTAGGTAGTAAATAGCCAACAACTATTCTTAGTTACGAATGAGAGTTATGATAAGCAAGGACTCTGGTCTGGGCTGGATGGGTGGCTGAGTGTAGTCGGGTTTCCTGGGAGTTATTTTTAGTATTCTTAGGACCAGGCAACTGTTTACTTCAGCCATCGGCATATTCAGCATGGCTGCAATGTGTGGGAAGAGCCCATATACCACCCCAGATACGCAGCTCTGAGGAAAACTGTTAACATATCTCTTTCTACTTACCGGATTTTCTCTTGTATCTTATAATGATGAAGTAGGAAACGATGTAGAGAATGGCAAAGAGAAGAAAACATATCTGAAACAAAGAAATTTAATAGGTCATTTACATTTTTGCCTGTCATTTTTATAACCAACAAGAGATACATCTTTGGTATTTAAAGGAAATGAAGGATCTATAACTACTGAAAAGTAAAACTTACGTAAATTTCACAAATGTAACATTTTGATAAAAAATATTAATATGTGAACTGGTCGATTATTCTACTTAATACTATTTTGGTGAGAAATCCCAGTTTAAAGTTTCTCTTCTCATAAGTTGAGAAAATGTTTTTCAAAGTCATGTGGAAGTGTAAAGAGCCAACCATCATCAACAATTCTAAAAACCGAAATTAATGGGCCCACGCTGTCCTTCTGAAAAGGAAAGCATGCTAAGAGCTGCAGTAATATGTGGCGGATGTACTGGCACCACAACTTGACAGATTCAGTCACATGGAACTTTAGCATAAAAGAAGCATCACAGATCAATGTGGAGTAAAAAATAACTTCAGTAAATATACTACATGCTAAAATTAAAATTCTTTATTCAACTGGGGTTTAAGTCTTAACAATAAATTCCACTTACTTTGTCTAATAAAGACAGGATTACTGTGTGTGGCCTGAGGCTCTACTCTCCACGCGTGGCAATGCCCCCCTCACTGTACTAGTTAATGGAGGAAGGAGCTCACCAGCTTATCACTACTGATTAGAACTTACAATATACTCTCAAGGATTTTAACATACAGAGCACTGTTCTTCACAACATTATTATATCAGTAGGCCTACTAAACTCACTCTTATGAACTTTGGCACTCACTGGCCACACATCAACCCACAGTCCCCTTTCTCGTATACTCTCTACTTCTATGAGCACAAGTTGTTTAGTTTTTCTGTATATGTAGACTTTACTTGGCAGAATTTCCCCCAGATTATCCCTTGATGCCTACATGGCACAATTTCCTTAAGGCTGAATGGTACACATCAGGATTACCACATTTTCTTTACCTATTTATCTATACTGGCACACACACATCAGTTGTGTCTATAACATGACATGGTGAACCCTGAGCACAGTGTCTCTCATAAACCAACTCATTTCCTTTGACTGTGGATCCGGAATGGAAGAGGTAGAGCACTTTGCATATCTGCTTTGCATTCTGGAGGACATATCATGCTGTTCTGGTGCCAGTGGTACACAAGGCTTCCTTTCATTCCACATCCTCAACAGAACTTCTCTCTTGTTCTACAGAAGCAGCCGTTACCACAGATACGAGGTGAATCTTCCATTTCTCTATGACAAAGAATTCTAAGATCATTTTCATATATCTGTTGTATATTTGTATATCTCCTTTTGAGAAATGTCCACCCAAGTCTACCCATTTTTATTTGGGTCATATGTGTACATGGCACTTTATTTCCATCAGGGAAGGTCAAGAAACAAGATATCCACCAAAGACCAAATGCTAAAAATAAAGCCTCACTCAAGCTTATGGAGCATGTTGAAAAAAAACCTGACTTTCAACCTGCTGAAATCTAGTGATCACTCTGAGCACGGACTTCTCAGTATGAGTTGGTGGACATGTAATCAAAAAGACTCCAGACTTGGTTGGTAGTCATCCCTGTCTAAGCCATCCCTTAGAAAACAACAATGAAATGGAGAGGAGCACGACAAACTGAGTGTCACCATCCTCAGAAAGCATGTGGGAGACTGATGAAACACAGTCCCAACATCTGTTCTGGAAGCCTAAAGATGTCAACAATGCTGGCTAAGTCAGGTGGTGGTGGTTCACTCTTTTAATTCCAGCACTCGAGGAGGTAGAAGCAGACAGATCTCTGTGAGTTCAAGGCCAGCTGGTCTACAGAGCAAGTTCCAAGACAGCCAGGGTTACACAGAGAAAACCTGTCTCAAAACAAAAGAAAAAAAAATGGTTAACAAGAGGATGTTAGTAGAGTTACAACCTTCTCTTGAAATCCTCTGGAGCACAGCAAATGGGTCAACAGAAAAACCAAACGCTGGTAAAGAAACATAATAGAAATAGAAGTCTACAAAATAATGGATGTCAGGCTCCATGAGCAAGCAAACTTGGCAGTAAAACAATGAATCCTAAAGTTAAAATAAAATGTCAGATGGCTAGCAGAGGAGTCCTAAGTTGATTCATTTAGTAAGTTGTTTGTTGTGGGCTTACTATATCTAGAAACCTATTCTAACACTGGGGGCATTAGTGAGCAAAGGTGTACCCTTGTGACACATTTCAGAAAGAGCAGTAACAATAAATATAAATATATAACAGACAATTACATTACGGGGTGTTTGAGGATAGTGTGGGCCTAAGACAACAGGGGGTACCATTAGCAGTGGGGGCTTATCTTGCCAGGAGGACAAGAGAAGCACGACCAGCAGTATGTGATGCAGACATAATAGTAATGTCAAAGACCTGAAGCAAGACAGCTCTGGTGTGTTCAAATGAAAGGAAAAAATAACAGATGAAATGTAGGGATTGATAGGAGTCCAGGGCACAGAAGACTTTGTTACAGGTGCTAGTACTTACTCGTGGCTCTGACCCTGAGGGAGATAGGAATCCATGTAAGAGTCGGAACAGAGAGGTGGCATGACCAGACTCAAGGAAGAAACTCACCCCAATTGCTAGGGGACACACATATACACACATACACACACACACACACACACACACACACACACGTTATATGTATGTTTGTATGTATATATGTACCAGAACAGAAGCAGAAACCATAAAAGAACTGAACACAAAACAAGGCAGGAGAGATATCACTCAGACCTGTAGAGTGAAACATTAAGAAATGATTGAGTTATGGGTGTTTTCAAAGCAAGCCTGCTAGGACTTGTAAAAACAAACACAAAGTTCTAGTCCTGAGAAACTGGAAAGACTGAGTTGCAAAGCCCTGAGTCGGGAAGATTACAAAACAAAATGGTTCAGAGGAGGAGTGGGCTTTGCTGAGTTTGAGATATACACTCAAAGGTGGAAAGCTGAGTGAGTAGGTCTTTATATAACTCTATACTGTTCAGGGGAAAGGCTAGACTACAGATTAAAAAAACAAAGAACAATCAGCAGATGACAATGTCCTAAGGCTATGGTGCAAAAGCAGGCAGAGAAGATAAGTCTAAAAACAGAGCAGAGCTCTCAGGTGTTCAGAGACTGCCAGGCAAGCAATCACCAAGGGCAAAACACCTAGGGCTTGCACATTTCCTGACCCACATGAAGGAAAGAGGACTTTACAACAGTGTCAAATACTGCTGACAGGCCAAACAAGATGAGGACAGGATTGACAACAGGATCTGGTGCCCTGGAAGTCACTGCAACCTAGACAAGAGTTGTTTTTCTGGAAAAATGAAGACAAAAGCCTAGCTCAATTGGATTCCCAGAAGTGCTGGAAAGAGAAATGTAAGCAGAGTTCTTCCTTAGAGCTATCAGAAAACAAAGGAGTTGTGAAGAGGAATTCAAAGTCAAGAAACTTTTTTAAAAGTGAGAAAAGCTACTGAAAGAAGAAAGAATAATCCAGCAGGCGGTGTAAGAGAAGAAGGAAATGGAGTAGTGCTGAAATAACTATACAGCTGAGGGACTCACAGAAAATCTTTCTGTAAGTGAATCAAGGGACAGGAAATGAGTGGGGGGAAGAGAATATCGAGGAAAAGACCATAATAAGGATGCTGGTGCAATTGACAAGAGGATTAGGCAGCATGAGAGTCACTGCAACTTTAACAAGAGATGTTTTCTGAAACAGTGAGACAAAAGCCTGGCTGAAGTAGATTCTGGGAAAAGCTAGAAAGAGAAAGGAGTAAGCCTGAAGGAGGGAAATGAAGAAAAAGAGGGCAGCTCCACTGATCTCTGCTCTCACCTCCTATGTTCTCTTCATTTGAGCACACCAGAGCCATCCCACATCAGACCCTTGGAATCACTATTGTCTCTGCCTCTATGCCAACTCTCAAATGTCTGAATCTCTCATCCTTTGTCTCACAACTCTTCCACTCCCTGGTACCAACTTCTGTCTTAGTTTTCTATTGCTGTGAAGAGGAACCATGACTTCAATAAGGCTATGTATAGAAAAAACAGTTTAGCCAGGCGTGGTGGCACACGCCTTTAATCCCAGCACTCAGGAGGCAGAGGCAGGTGGATTTCTGAGTTTGAGGCCAGCCTGGTCTACAAAGTGAGTTCCAGGACAGCTAGGGCTATACAGAGAAACCCTGTCTCGAAAAAACAAAAATAAATAAATAAATAAATAAAAATAAATTAAAAAAAAAAAGAAACAGTTTATTGGGAGTTAACAGTCTCAGATGGTGAGTCCATACTCATTATGGCAGAGTGCATGGCAGCATTCAGGCACGAGGTTCCAACAGTAGCTGAAAGCGTACATCCTGATCCACAAACACAAGGCAGAGAGAGAGAGCGCGCGCACACTAACTGGGAGCAGCATGGGCTTCTGAAACCTCAAAGCACTCCCCAATAACATATCTGCTCCAATAAGGCTCCTAATTCTTCCCAGTTTCACCAACTAAGTACCAAGCATCCAAATATATGAACCTATATGCCCACTGTCACTCAAACCGCCACAACAATTAATGACAAAAGAGGCCATAAATGTGAAAGAAAGCAAGAAAAAGTATATTGAAGAACTTGGCAAGAGGAAAGGTAAGGGGTAAGAGATATAAAAAAAATTAGGTAAGAACAAATGTAACCAAAAGTATTAAAGACATCTACAACGAAAACTCTATAGCACTCAAAACCTGAAGAAGACACTAGAAGATAGAAAGACTTCCAGTGTTCATGGGCTAAAAGAATTAATACTATTAAAATGGCATACTACCGAAGCAATCTACAAGTCCAATGCACCTAATCAAAATACTAACATCTTTCACAAAACTATAAAAAGTAAGTGTACTGGCTAGTTTTGTGTCAATTTGACACAGCTGGAGTTATCACAGAGAAAGGAGCTTCAGTTGAGGAAATGCCTCCACGAGATCCAACTGTAAGGCATTTTCTCAATTAGTGATCAAGGGGGAAAGGCCCCTTGTGGGTGGGACCATCTCTGGGCTGGTAGTCTTGATTCTATAAGAGAGCAGGCTGAGCAAGCCAGGGGAAGCAAGCCAGTAATGAACATCCCTCCATGGCCTCTGCATCAGCTCCTGCTTCCTGACCTGTTTGAGTTCTAGTCCTCACTTCCTTTGGTGATGAACAGCAGTATGGAAGTGTAAGCTGAATAAATCCTTTCCTCCCCAACTGCTTCTTGGCCATGATGTTTGTGCAGGAATAGAAACCCTGACTAAGACAAATTGGTATCAGCATAGTGGGGTATTCCTGTGACAACCTGACCATGTTTTGGGGAGGACTGTGGGAGGACTTTGGAACTTTGGTCCAGAAGATCCATTCGCTGTTAAGAACTCTGTGAGATGTTGTGTAGGAGCTTGGAAGATAATGTTGAGAACAGTGTAGAAGATGGAGGCCTGGCTTGTGAAATTTCAGAAGGAAAATTAAAGACTCTTTTCAGGGCTATTGCTAGTTTGATTGTGAAGATTCTGTAGTTCAGGTTAGCTAAGGCTGACGAATCAGCTGTGATTAACAAGATACCAGAACTACTAAAGCAAAAACTTTACTGGGACTATTGATGCTGGTTAGCTGGAGCTAAGAAATTAGCGGTGATTAAGAAGAGACCAGCATCATTGAGGTGACATCTTCTGGGAAGTGTTTGAGAGCACAGAGGTTATGTTCCAGAGATAACCAAGGTTGTACCTTGTGCTGTGGCTGGACTTGTAATGTGTAAGAGTTACCCAGGTGGTACTGGTTTTGAAGGCATCAAGGGGTCACGCAGAGAAGCCTGAGGCTCGGCACTGTGAAAGGCCATGGAAGGCCATTGGTGAAGGTGCAGCCTCAGTTGCAATTGACAGCCCAGGACTGAAGGGGTCATGCAGTGTTTTGGAGATGCCAGTACCATGAGATGACCACCAAGAGCAGCAGAGGTGGAGCATCTGGAGCCTAGAGGACGACGCGTGTGCTACAAAGGGCGTGGCTGGAGAAGTGACCCAAGCCCTTGGAAGACCAGAGGATCGTGATCATTGGACAGTTGGAGTTTAATTTTTGCTTTTCATTGTGACTGTGCCCTGATATTTTTCCCTCTTGAAGAAAGAAAATATTTTAGTGGATCCCACAGTTAAGAGACTTTTAATTGTAGAAAGACTTTGGATTTTAAAAGATATTAGATATTTTAAAAGGACTGAACTTTCAATATGTAAAGACTGTGGGACTTTTAAAGTTATTTAGATCTTGGGGATGAATAAGAAACTAAGGGTTGAGGCTTACCAGTGATGTGTTTGTGTGTCAAGTTGACAAGGGGTCAACTGTACTAGCTAGTTTTGTGTCAACTTGACACAGCTGGAGTTATCACAGAGAAAGGAGCTTCAGTTGAGGAAATGCCTCCATGAGATCCAACTGTAAGGCATTTTCTCAATTAGTGATCAAGGTGGGAGGGCCCCTTGTGGGTGGGGCCATCTCTGGGCTGGTAGTCTTGGTTCTATAAGAGAGCAGGCTGAGCAAGCCAGGGGAAGCAAGCCAGTAAAGAACATCCCTCCATGGCCTCTGCATCAGCTCCTGCTTTCTGACCTGCTTGAGTTCCAGTCCTGACTTCCTTTGGTGATGAACAACAGTATGGAAGTGTAAGCCGAATAAACCCTTTCCTCCCCAATTTGCTTCTTGGTCATGATGTTTGTGCAGGAATAGAAACCCTGACTAAGACAGCAAGCAAAACATTATTTGGAGTCATAAAGACCCCAATAAAAAAAACAAAAATTAAAAAAAAAAAGGGTTTAATGGGGGGGGGTACCACAATGATCAATTCTTGACTTCAAAATACAATACCGCACCAACAAAATCACTAGCAAAATCAGCATGTATGCAGAATAAAAGCAAATATGTAAAGCAATGAATAATGGACCAAGAAATAAACTATACATCTACAGCTATATGGTTCTTAACAAATCTTCCAAAAATAGACAATGAAGAAAACGCACCATCTCATACAAATAGTACTGAGAAACTTAATAGCCACAGGTAGAAGGCTGAAACCAGCTCCCTCTCACCCTACACAAACATCAACTAAGAAATAGATCAAAGATCTTAGTCGAAGACTTGAAACTACTAAAGGGAAGCACAGAGGAACCTGGTAGGACTCCAATAGCTCAAGAAATAAAAGCAAGAACTGACAGACGAAATTACACTAAATTAAAACACTTCTGAGGAGCAAACGAAACTATAATATGAAGTGTTACCCCAGAGTTAGAGAAAATCTTTGACAGCTATTCATCTGAAAGAGAATAACCAGAATATTTTAACTCCAACCTTAACAGCAAAAGAACAAATAATCCAGTCAATAAATGACAAATGATCTAAACAGATACTTCTCATGAAACAAAGGAAGGAAAGAAGGAAACACAAATGGCTAATGTTCAACATTCTTAGCTATCAGGGAATGGGAATCAAGATTTCACTCAGCCAAACAGTTCTTATACAAAATGCTGCTGAAGATCTGAACAAAAAGGAACCTTTATATACATTAGAAGATATATGTGAATCAGTACAGCCATTATAAAAACGGAGATTCAAAAAAAAAAAAACAACTACAAACAGACCTATATATAGTTCAGTTATACCGCTCCTGCA
Organism: Mus musculus; assembly: GCF_000001635.26. NCBI lineage: Eukaryota > Metazoa > Chordata > Mammalia > Rodentia > Muridae > Mus > Mus musculus. The sequence goes on from NC_000071.6 coordinate 29,371,604, forward strand.
CAGGATCTGCACTCCTGTGTTTATCACAGTGACCTATTGACACAATAGGCCACTTTGACTTAATGGAAATCTGTGTGTCCAAACCTTTAGGTCCTTGTCCCCAGTTGGGTTTTGATGAATCAATAACGCCAACAGCCAATGGCTAGGCAAAGAGGGAGAGGTGGGACTTCTAGGTTCCTGTGGGCAAGGAGACAGGAGTGAGGAGGAGATGCAGAATCAAGAGACAGCTCAGATTTAGAGCCACAGGGGGAAGATCATCCAAAATGTAGTTGGGAAGGGAAAGTGGCCCCTGGAAGGGCAGCCCAGAGGCATCTTGGGCAGCATAAACCAATAAGCCTCACAGAAGGTAACAGGGCAGCAAAGTTATAGGTGGATTTAGAAGGTGTTGAGTCAGGAGTACTGGAGGGAAAAGTATGCTAGTTGAGGGAGGATTAGAATGGCCCAGCCTTTGCGTAGCCAAGGCATTTCAAAAATAAACTTGTGTGTGTGTGTCTGTCTGTCTGTCTTTCATTTGCAGATCCAAAGAGCTCCTGAGTGGGAGCTCTGGCTGGAAGCCAAAGGGGAGTAGCTAAAATTACTGCTACACAATAGTCTATTGACAGATGACTGAGCCAAAAAGATATGGTACATACACACAGTGGAGAATTACTCAGCTATAAAGGAAGATGAAGCTGTTTTGAGGGTAAAAGGACCATGAGGTATATAAGAGGAGAACAAAAGGGAGAAGGAATCAAATGAGGATATATGAATACATAGAAATGTCACAGTAAAATCCAATCACTGGTATAATTAATGTGCATATTCTAACCCATGAATGATGGCATTCACCTATATTATCAACACTTGAGAAATGGAAGAACAAGAGTTCATCTTCAGTAATACAATGAGAGTTCAAAGCTAACCCAGCCTATATGAGACCCTGTCTCTCACAAAGAAAAAGAGTCACTAGAGTACTTTATTTTAAATGATGTAACCCAAAAGGAAGAAATAACTGTGATGTATCATCATATAGTTAAAAAAAAGCATAGAGCCAAAACACTCATATACATAAAATTAATAAATATTTAAATAAATACATCATTTCTAAATGTATCAACTTTATTTAGAAATATAAATAAAACACTACTTTAGCTAGGTGACATTAATTCATCATGAATGAAAAAGTAAACCTAAGCCAAATACATAAGAAAAAATGTGAATTTTAAAACAACCTAAGATTAGAGGCCTTCCTCAGCAGCTAAAGAATACCTATCTACAAAGCATCAAAAACTAACATACTTAATAATGAGAAAGGCAGGGGCTAGTGAGATGGCTCAGCGGGTAAGAGCACTAACTGTTCTTCTGAAGGTCCTGAGTTCAAATCCCAGCAACCACATGGTGGCTCACTACCACCTCTAATGAGATCTGACACCCTCTTCTGGTGCATCTGAAGTCAGCTACAGTGTACTTATGTATCTGTATTATGTATAAGTACAGTGTATTATGTATAAGTATCTGTATTATGTATAAGTACAGTGTACTTATGCTCTGGCCCAAAGAAATCTTTGGGCCAGAGCAAGCAGAGACTAAGCGAGTGGAGTTGACTGGAGGCAGCCGGTCTGAGTCGGGCCAACCAGAGCAAGCAGAGGGAAAGAAAGAAAGAAAGGAAAGAAAGGAAAGAAAGGAAAGAAAGGAAAGAAAGGAAAGAAAGGAAAGAAAGGAAAGAAAGGAAAGAAAGGAAAGAAAGAAAGAAAGAAAGAAAGAAAGAAAGAAAGGAAGGAAATGAGAAAAGCAAAGCTTCTCTAAGACCTACAACAAGGCAAAGGCACCCTTTCTCATTCTTCAACGCAGTTCTAAGAATCCTATTTAATGCAAGAAAACAAGAAAAAGGATTGAAATTAACAAGTAAAACTGCCTTTATACACAGATGGTTGTATTATCTAATTTAAAAAAAATGAATGAATACACAGAAAGACCTAGAACTTATATATAATTATATCAAGAGTGAAGGTCACAAGATTAAAATACTGAAGTCAATCACTTTTCCTATATGCCAGCAATGGACAAGTGAAATTTTTGTTTTAGCTTGGTCTCAGTTTTTATGTCAGGGTTTTGTTGTTGTTTGCATGCTTTTTGTTTTGAGACAGAGTATCACTATACTGCCCTTAGCCCTGACTGACATGAAGCTCATCATATAGACCAGAGTAGCCCTAAAATGACATAGACCTGCCTGTCTCTACCTATGGAGATTCTGGGAATAAAAGTATGTGACACCAATCTGAACCGAACACCTAGCCAGGCAAGACTTCCAATGGAGGAATGGAATACCAATTCAGCCACAAAACCCTCGAACCACAATTCGTCCCACCTACAAGATGTCAGTGATAAAGATGGAGCAGGCATTGCAGAAAAGGTCAACCTACGGCTGGCCCAACTTGAGACCCCACCATTACTGACACGTGCAAACGGGAACCTAGTGTAACTGTCCCCTGAGAGGCTTCATCCAAAAGCTGATGGAAACAGATGCAGAGACCCACAGTCAAACATTAGGCAGAGCTCAGGGCATCTTATGGAGGAGTGGGAGATAGGACTGAGGGAGCCAGAGGAGTCAAAGAAAATACAAGAAAACCTACAGAATCAACTAACCTGGGCCCATAGGAGGGGTCACAGAGACTGAACCACCATCCAAAGAGGATGTAAGGGGCATACCTATGCCTCCTACACATATGCAGCAGATATGAAGCTTAGTCTTCCTATGGGATCCCTAAAGACTAGAGCAGGGGCTCTCTTTGACTCTACTGTCTGCCTCTGGATCCCTTTACCCTAACTGGGATGCCTTGTCTAGGCTCAATAGAAGATGTGCCTAGTCCTAGATTTGATTTGCCAAGGCAAGTTAATATCAATAGGAGGCCTCCCTTTCTCGGAGAAGATGGAGGGGTGGTGATGGAGGGAGGAGAGGTGGGCAGGGAGAGGGAGGGCCTGGGAGGAAAGGAGGGAGAAGCAGCTTCAATTGATCGAGATGTGAATTAATTAATTACTTTAAAAAGTGTGTGCTACCAGCCCAGGAACAAGTGAAACTGGAATATAAAACACACATCATTTACACTAGCATGCCAAAAAATGTAATGTTAACAGAGTATGCAGAAATCTAACAAAACATATTTAAAATATACATAAGAAAACCATAAAACTCTGATGAAAACATCTAAAAATAACTTTAATAAATGGGAGATAGCCCATGTTCATGAACAGGGAGATGCAAGTTCTCCCTATTTGATCTACAAACTGAATGCAATCTCAACCAAAACCCAAGCAAGTTACTTTGTAGATATAAACAAGCTGATTCTAAAGTCTATGCAGAGAATCAAAACCCAGAATAATCAGCACAATCTGAAGAGAAAGAATATAATCAAAGGGCTCTTGTAAAGTAAAAATAAAGCTTAAATAATCAATGAAGTAGCCAGGCGGTGGTGGTGCACGCCTTTGATCCCAGCACTTGGGAGGCAGAGGCAGGTGGATTTCTGAGTTCGAGGCCAGCCTGGTCTACAAAGTGAGTTCCAGGACAGCCAGGGCTATACAGAGAAACCCTGTCTCGAAAAATCAAAAATAAAAATAATAATAATCAATGAAGTACTGACCAATGGAACAGAATAGGAATGCTAGAATTATAACCATATAATACAGCTAACTGATCTTTCACAAAGCACAAGGACAATACAATGAGGAAGATAATGTATGTTGTTGAAATAATTAGACATCCACCTTAAATATGCTAAAAACAAGGAGTAATACAGGTATTCCAGCCCATTTCCAAGAATTGTGAGAGATCTACTTGTGCTCACTAGGATTTCCCAAAAACAGCTCTCAGAACTTAAAAAGGATACACTTGTATTACCATAGCAGTCATACATATTTCAGATTCCTGAGTGTGTCAGAGCAGACCCACCCTGAGAAAACTTTCAGAAACTAGCAGAAGTCCACCGCCAGATGCACCAGGCACAGAGGAATGAGTAAACCTGCCACTTCTCTGGGCTGACATTGTAGTTCAATGGTAGAGGACCCAGATTCAGTTCCCAGTAGCCACATGACAATTCACAACTATTTGTTAACTCCAGTTCCAAAGATCTGATGCCCTCTTCTGGACTCCATGGGCATCATGCACATACATGATATACAGATATAAGTACAAACAAACACTCATACATATAAAAGAATTTTTAAAATAAAACAAAATTAACCTATAGCCTTAGAAACCAGAGCAGCAGTTACACTTAGAGAAGATAAAAGTTACAACTGTTGAGAAAGCCTGGGTCTCTGGCAAGGTAGCAAAATTCTATTTCTGCATCTGAAACCATGATTAGTCAAGTATGTTTTGTAGAAAATGTATCTAGGGCATACTTAAAATTATAGATTCCTTCCTAATAGCATAATTTGTGGGAGTAGCCAAATACTTTCTGATTGGCTTTAAGGTCCACTCCACAAAATGAACCTCATACCTGGCACTGTAATTGGAGACAAGACTCTGTGTGTAAAGAGTCATAGACCCTAGGACAGAACCTATATCTATACCTACTACTATATTGCTAACTGAAAACCATATTAAACTAACTCCTAATGACTTATTGTTAAACCCAGAGATTAGTGCATCTTTTCACCTTCATCAGAGATGCTTTCTGTGTAGAGACCCAAAATGGCCAAGGTACAAAGAATATGAGGCTACAGAATGAATGCTCAGCCCTAAATAGGAATTCTGTATCATTCCCCTCTTCCTGAGATTTAAAACAATTGTGGAAGAGGGGGCAAAACGATTGTAAGAGCCAGAAGCAGTGGATGTCCATATAGAACCAGTGTTTTCCAGTTATGACAGGGTTTCCAGTTATGGCAGCTATACAAATGAACTGAGGGTGGTTTTTAACAATGCATACAAAACCTGGGCAAGCCCAAGTCAGTCAAAAATCTCAGTATGAAGAAAGAAGTAAACATGAAGACCCACCCCTATCTGAGGAGTTATTGACAACTGACAGCTGCTAAAAAAGAGTCAGTTTTTTTTTTAAAGTGCGCTACTCATAGGTCAACCATAACCTCCGATAAATGCCCACACACCCAAGCATGGAAAGGCAGCACAAATTTGATTCAAATGGTTTAAAAAAAAAAAAGTCATGAAGTTGGGAATGTGGAGAGAGGTCCGGGAGGGGCTGGGGAGGGATGAATGTGCTCAAAATACATTGTATGAAATAATCAAAGAAGTAATAAAAATAAAAATTAACCAACTACATTGTACTAAACTCTATCAACTCAGATTTAATGCATCTCCTCTTACTTCAGTATGACTCGGCAAGCCAGTTCTCAGTTTTCAAAATCAGTAACTGCACAAACTGAACCAGAATGTTTCCCTCAAACCAAGGGTGTGACTGAGAGGGGAACGTGAACTAGAAGAGAGGTGAATGCAAATATGTAACTTGAACATACTTTGCAGAGTTATGGGGACACAAACTAATTCTTTTACAATAGTGTAGGGCATCCTGAAAGGCACTCATCAAAAGAGACCTTAGGGAGCCAAGCTGGCTTCCTGACCTGCTAGAAACAGCAGGATGAAAGGGGTCCATCCTTTCCAGAGCAGTTGTTTGACAGCACTGTAGGTTCCTGCTCTCGCCCTTCCTACGAAAGACTTGTCTACACTCCTCGGGAAGTTTTTAACTCTGTCCTGGATAGAGGGGTTTAGAGAGGGTGTGAGTATAGGGAGATGCGGGTGGGAGGCCAGAGCCACTGCAGGGCTGGAAGCTTGGGAAGCCAGGTGTCTGTACTTACAGCTGAGCCACAGCAAGCTCAGCCCAGATACCAGGTACCACGCCCGGCTAGAAGAAAAGAGGCAGCCACCCATCACCCTATACCCTCAGTTAGCAGGAGATGCGGGATAAACTCAGGTGAAGATGGTGAAGCAGATGATAAAGGTGCAGATGAGTTGAATGGACGCATAGGGAGAGTATAGGAGAAATGGACGCAGGTTAAGTGTAGGTGACTGAGGAGGTCCGATGATGACGGGCTACAAGTGTTGGGAGGAGAGCCGAACTCAGGTGACCAGAGGTGGGCACAGGTGACTGGAAGCGGGCAGAAATGATAGGAGGGAGCTCAGGGAAAGGGAGGAGCACAGGTGACGCAGCGGAAGGAAGACATAGGTACGGGGTGGTGGGTGGGTATAAAGGTGACAGGAGAAAGATAGGAAGTTAGAATGAAGGGGAGGGAACATAGGTAAGGAGAGGACAGAAAGGAGGGGAGAGAACGCTGGTGGCGCGAGGGAGACCTACAAGAGGAGAGAGCAGTAGGGTGACAGAGCAGGAGGTGACAGAGGTGAGAAGATGGGGAGCAGGTGAACGGGTCTCAAGTGATGCGGGGCGTCGGAGTCAGTCTGCAGCAGACCCAGTGGGGTGCTGGAAGGCCAACATGCGTGAAGGGTCCGGGAAGAAACTATGGGACCGTGCTGGTCTACGCTGCGCTCCTGGGTCCAACGCGCGGCGCAGCACCAGGGAACCGCCCGACCACGCACCGTGGACTCTCGCACTTGGCTGTGGAAGTGCTGCTCCCGCGCCGACACCTCGTCCTGCCCTTCCATCCTCCTTTCATACCCACCGCAGGGCCGCCCGCGTCTGCGCGCTCCGCCGCACCATTGCCCGCGGGCGGCGGGGCTATACAGTCTCTCGTGGCCGGACAGAAACGCCACCTAGACCGCAGCAGGATCGGAAAACGCCGCCTGAGCTCAGGGAGAAGCGGTTCAAGATACAAGAGGCGGGGAATGGCCACAGCCTGGGCGGGGCTTGAGGTCGGGGCGGGACTTGTGCGTCACTCTGAGAGCGCCGTACGTCAGAGAAGAGCGCCTCTGCGCGTGGGGCGCTGGGCCGAAGGTCGCTAGGCGCCTTGGAGAGAGACTGGAGGAACGGGGGCGGGGTTTTTAGGGTCCTGGACTGAAGTGGCCTTCTGACGCGTGCTGCAGCAGGACATAAATCTCGGAGCTGGGCCTGAAGTGTTGTGGTCCAGCCTTGTTAGTCATTGCCCAGAGTAAGGGCGGGCCGAAGCTCCAGGCAGGGGATGAGGTCTAGAGGCGGAAGCCCTGGTGCGAACGGGATTTGGAGATCCGGGCACAGGTGCACCCGCCCTCACTTGTTTATTGAAGCTTTTGGATCACCCCGGGGCTTTTGGATCACGCCTTGCTCCACCCTTGTTCTCAGAATCTGAGTTTAGCACTGGGCTCGACCAACCTTAAAGACCTAGGGCCTACTACGGAAAATTTCTCTCCCAAGCAAGTGCAAAGCGGGAAAGCCGTTGCAGCTTAGCACTCTGAAGTCCTTCTGCCTCTGCGGAGATAGGAGAGCCGCTGTCCTGGAGAACTGAGATAGCCTAGGGCCCCCAGGTCTGAAGATGGGCTCTGATGGTTAATGATCCTCTGTAGGCCTTAAACAACGCCCTTGATATGAGGCACGACTAAGTATGCCAACACAGCCATTTCCCTTCATTATGCAATTTTTGTTTTAAAATTGGAATTTAAAGGAGTATTTGGTTGGTTGATTTGGATTTTCTAGACAGGGTTCTCTATGCAGTCCTGGTTGTCCTGAAACTCAAGAGATCCGACTGCCTCTGCTTCCGGGGAGTCATGATTAAAGGCCTGGGCCAAAACAGCTGGAATTAAAAGGATTATTTGCAATTTTGATTCTGGGTTCATTTGGTAGAAGAGCCTGGGGAACCTGAGTCTTGCTCCCAGCGTGTGTTCCCGATACAGCAGGCTCATCAGTCAGCAACAACGTGTCTGAATTCAAACCAGTTTGCCTTTGACGTGTCTTTAAATGTCTCAGCCCTAAAGAACAAGGAAAAAGACCTTTTTCCTGGACAACCGCGTTCTGGGAGCTAGGTTAAATACCCACCTGAACTGATCTGGATGATTCCTGGGCTAATCTGTCCAAATCAAAGGATAAACACATCAGCTTTTGAGGTGTGTAGCTCTGGGGCAGATATTCCAGAAAGTATTTCACATCTTTCCAATTGAATACTGCAACCATTTAAACCCTTACATTTCTGTTGCAGGGCTATTCATGGAAGCTTACCCAGCTTTCATTCAGTTTTATTTGTTTCATTTTCTTTGGCACTTTTAAACTTAGCCAAGATAACCAACTTCAAAAATGGACACCACTCCCCTGCCAAGCACTGTAAGACTCCAGGGAGCCTTAGCTTACCGAGGACCCCCTGAGTGAACCACGTGGAATTTATTTATTTATTTTGTTTGTTTGTTTTTCGAGACAGGGTTTCTCTGTGTAGCCTTGGATGTCCTGGAACTCACTCTGTAGACCAGGCTGGCCTCGAACTCAGAAATCCGCCTGCCTCTGCCTCCTGAGTGCTGGGACCAAAGGCATGCGCCACCACACCTGGCGCAATCGGAATTTATTGTTCCAGTGCACTGGGATCGTCCCAGACCCGAAGGAGAGGTGACGACCCCCAGCACTAGTTCAGCGACTTTTTATATGGTTTCCAGGGGCAGAACAGAGCATCAGCAACTAGGCACAATATGATTGGCAGAACAGTGCACCCTTTAAACTGATTGGTCTTTAGGGAATGAGGTGACAAGGTCTTCCCTTGTCTGAAGGTGAGCAATGGTCAGTCCTGCTGAATGTGTCCCCACCCTCGGTTTGGTTCCACCCTGTGGTCTGAAAAATGCTAATTAGCCTCTCCTGGAGGGGTGATTGTTTCATGACCTTCCCAAAGTTCCTATGCTGACCTCTTCAGCACATTGGCCCACATCTCTGTTCTCTGGCTTTGCTTATCTTCCAGTGAGAACCACTTACCCTGAATCTGGCCCTGATTGTGTAACTCGCTCCAGCCAGTGGGAAAATCAAAATGATGACAGTGTTGGGAGAAGGCCTGTGCCTTAGAGCTTGCTCTTCCTGTGACCCCTAGTGATTCCAGCACCCAGTAAAAAGAAGTCTCAAGCAAGCTGGAGTTAGACATCCCATCACTTCTGCTACTGAACCACCCTTTCCCCACATCCCTCTTATAAGACAAAGACAGATGTGGCATGTTTTGTACTCATTTGCAGACCATGGGTTTTATATTTATACCTAAAATATTACATATGTATATGTCATATACTTACATTGCCAAGGACCAGCCTCGGCTTGGAGAGGGGTTCTGAGAGAAGGGGTATTTGAGAGCTGCAAAGCAAATGACTCAAAGTCAAAGTGTGAGTCCAGACTGACATCCTGTGTTCTGCTCAAAACAGCTTTGGCTTTCCAGATTGCTCACTAGCGTTCTCCCTCCCCCTCCCCCTCCCCCTCCCTCTCCTTCCCGGCCCCCTCTCTTGTCTCTATAGTGTGTGTGTGTGTGTGTGTGTGTGTGTGTGTGTTCTGCTTTAGCTTTTCAGATTGTATTCTATATTCTGCTCTGCTTGAGACAGCTTTCTCTTGATATTAAAAAAAACAAAAAAAACAAAAAAAAACTCTCTGGATAGCTCATCTCTTGCAGACAAAGTCTCTTTTTTATTTAAACATCAATTCAGTCATTATCACAGGTTCCCTTTTGATTATATCTTGAATCAACACCACCTGACCCCAGCCCCTTGATTCTTAGATAGGGACCGCAAGATAATAAGATAGCTGGGTGGGACCCTTCTCTGAAATTACCATTCTGACTATACCTGGACCTAAATTAGCTTTGTCTGAGGCTGACCTTGAACTCATAAGCATAAGCAAAAAATTTAGCTGTGTGGGATCTTGCCTTGCGATCACCACTCTCTAAATCTCTATCTCCTTCCTTAGTATGTTTCTGACAGTCTGGCTCATAGGGCAGCTGCCTCTGTTCCTTTAGATCTGTGAAGCTCCTTATACAATTCATATTGTATCCTTATATTTTGCATAGTTAAGAAATTATAAATTTTCAAACTCGTGTTTTCAGCATTCTTTCCCAGAGCCTTAAGGGTTATCCTGAAGGTCACAGTGTTCTGACACTCCCTCACCTCCTGAACTCAAGCTGTCTCTAGCTATCATAGAGTCATTAACTTTGGCAGAACATTCCTCAAAAAAAAGGAATGTGAAAAATATGTACAATTTTATACAAACGAGCCTTACAACCATAGCAGTCATCAACACTTGTGAAGACCCACACCCCACTAGTTCTGTTCCAGGGGCAGGAAACCATGTCATACTCAAGTCCATGCCAAACTCAGCAAGATATGACATGTAAGTAGCAGCAAGGCTGGGGAAACAAAGAGGATTATCCAGAGAGAAAGGAGAAAGGAAGAGTGCGTGGAAATGCAAGTGATAAAAATTTACTTGAAAAAATGCCTTTATGATATCCATAATGACATACAATGAACATACACCAATTAAAAATAATTAATTTGGCCAGTGAGATGTTTCAAATAGGTAAAGGTATTTGTTGCTAGGCCTAATGGCCAGAATTCCATTCCCAGTACTCATTTGATAGAAGAGAAAAATAACTCCCACAAATTGTCACATGTACCTTGTGGCACATGAGTACACACACACATTTTAGAAAATAATATTTGTAATACAGTTGTTCTGTAAAACTGTTTGAGCCACTATAGAGCTTTGAATTTTTCTCTGGGAAGTGTCACCAAGCACCCTGCTTATAGTTGTCATATGACCTCACTGTGTTTAGAGACTAGGTAGCAGGTAAGGATGAAGCCATGAGACTTACTATACTAATTCAGAGCCTATGTGTTGTCATCAGGACCTCCAAAACCTGTGACATCCCATAGGCATCAGCTCGACTACACACCTGTTGCCAAGATAAGGACCACCATATTCACCATATTCCCAGAATCCATTGAACTCACCTCCCACCTTTACCTGTGAGCACATCATCATCCATATATATGAGGAATGCTTCTCTCTCTCTCTCTCTCACACACACACACACACACACACACACACACACACACAATCTCTTCTCTTTCCACCGACACCTTCCCCCTCTCTCTCCCAATAAACCTCTTAACACATGGAACTGCTTTGGCCTGGTGTGCTGTGTTCAGACTCAAGCGGCTATTCTAACACATCACTATGTATTGGATCCAGGTGGAGGCTGCCCATGTGATAAGAGGTACACAGACTAGATTTGTGTTAAAAGTCTGTACCAATAACCCCTACCACCTTAGGGTTCTATTGCTGTGAGAGAACACTATGACCACAGCAACTAATATAGAGGACATTTAGTCAGGTCTGGCTCACAGTTCAGAGATTTAGTCCATTATCATGGTGGGAAACATGGTAGCATACAGGCAGACATGGTGCTAGAGAGGTAGCTGAGGGTTCTGCATCCTGATCAGCAGGCAGCAGGGGAGCAACACTGGGCCTAGCTTGAGCTTCTGAAGCCTCAAAGCCCACTCCTGACCCCTAGTGACAGACTTTCTCTAACAAGGCCAATAATAGACCACTCCTATGAGTCTCCCACAGGTTGGGAGTAGAAAGAAGGCTCAAGAGACTCCTAACACCTAGAGGGACAGAGTTGTATCACCTAAAAAGAGAGAGTTTTCGTAAAGCAAGTGAGGTGAGGTGTAAACCAAGTACTAAGTATTCTAAGCTTTTTATTAGAAGGGCATAATCATCAAGTATTGTAAAAGATGTAAATGGAAAGCCATACAAGGCTGGGTGTCTCCGATAGTCTTATGTATATGCTGGGTGTCTCCGATAGTCTTATGTATATGCTGGGTGTCTCCAATAGTCCTCTGTATGTGCAGGAATCCTGAAGAAGTAGGCTCCAATGCCAGTGAAGGAATGGATATGTTAGGAAGGTGAGGACAAGCAAACAAAAAATAGAACCTTCCTTCTTCCATTGTCCAGAGAAAGTGTGGCCCAGATTAAAGATATGTCCTCCCACCTCATGATCTGGATCAAAAGCCTGTGTCTTCTAGACGAAAGATGTGGATCACAGGTGTGCCCTCCATTTCTGGATTGTAGTTCATTCCACTTACAGTCAAGTTGGCAACCAAGAATCACCATCAAAAAGAACCACAAGTGACAATGCAGGTCCATCGCTAATAAAACAAAATGTTGAGCAAAAGAAAGCTACAGGGAATTAGGTGTGAATCTCTTTATACAGTTCAGAACAATGCATAACAAGGTTATATGTCATTTGGTGAGGCAAACGTGCAGTCGAACCAGAAAAGCAGGGAACAATGACATCAGAAATGGAGTCAGAGCAGGAACAGGTGAGGGTTATTTGTGGCTACAAAGATCTGATGGTGATGGTGCATATTTAAACTAATGTTGGGTTCTACTCTGTTATATTGGTACTCTTTCTGTCATATACATTATGTATAATGCACAGAATGTATCTGCTAAATATGCAATAAAGCAATTTCTTTTTCCTTTTATTGAAAATAGATTTTTCTCACATAATATGTAACTTTAATTATTTCAAACCTTATTTTTAATGGCAGTTCTTAAATGCTTTATCCTCTCTTATAACACACCACCCACCAGAGGTAGTGGAAAAGAAACAATAAGGGGGGCGAGGGGGAGAATGGACCTGTTTAGAAAGGTTCTTTGGAGCAACTCCCACCTATGTTGTCTGGAAATCGGCAGTTCAGTTCACAGGTTAGCAGTGGCAGCTCGATCCACTCCAGCTCAATCCACTCTCAAACACTTCACAAATACACCAGCAGTCTAGTTCAGTAGAGTCAGGATAGCAAATAGGAATCAGCAGCAGTATCACAACCTAGCAGAGACAGCCAGGCCTCAGCCTCAGCTTGAGCGAGCAGGAGAGACTGGGAGGGACAACAGAAGTTCTTGGCTGTGCCTCTCTCAGGGAAGGGAAGATCAGCAAAGACTCAAGACCCACAATCATTGCACAGCTAGCTGTACCAACAAGCCAAGCTCTGTCTCCATCACTCCGTGGAGTCCTATTTATACCCTCCAAACATCACATGTCCTCTACATGTCTTGCCTCAATACTTGTCTTGCCTGAGCTCATGCATCCAATCAGCCCAAGTCCTCAGAAGCCGCAGCCACCACCAGAGGTTTTTCAGTGCATTTCTCTGTATGGAGTTCCAACAAATGCCGCTCAACTAAACAATGTAAAGTGAACGAATACATGCGTGTCATTAACAAAGAATCCTTCATCACGTATCCCTTCACTTGCTTGCTTTAGCAGAGCATCCTCTCTCCTGTGTCTGCTTCAGTGAAACGTTCCTTCACGAGTCTGCCTTAGTCTGTCACACCTGTGTCCACTTGAACAAAACGTTTCTTCACGTGTTTGCCCCAGCAAAACACCATCCAATTGACTTCCCAAAGAACCCTTAAGTTTCCACTTCAGTGATATATCTTGACTACAG